>NC_137509.1:537500-565000 GCF_041902795.1 Electrophorus electricus
GTTTGTTTAGAAAAATGGGGGGAAACTGATATGGACTGTGTTCTAATTTGGACTAGTCAATGTGAAGGCTACCTAATGAATGGATTCATATGTTCGGTCAAGCTGGCACTGCAGTGCTCTCTCACACCCCCTACTGGAGCAGGGTGTCACTGCAAAAAATCCAGTCCTTTGCAATAGATAATAATAGTGCATAGAATATTCATGGGTGACATTTACAGTGCCAACACTGCAGGGCAGTTCCTTGAACATCTGCTGCTTTGGTTCCAGGCACATTCTATTTCTGAAGGATCTTCAGAGTACTACACTGATGCTGTAAGCTTCCTGGAAGCTAGGAGAACAGAGGCTTCTGTCAACTTTGGCAGGACATTTGGGGTCCAACAGGTAGAAGTGGGGGTGTCAATGAGCTCTTCATTCAAGTTCTTCAGCAACATTTCGCAGCATGACAGTAAGGTAAAATGCACTTCATACTTCACTTTCTATTAGACCAGTAGTGCAGTATTATGGGTTTTCATTTTGCAGATGCTTGTATTGTAGATCACAAGGTTGTATTTTCCAAAGGGTTACTGGATGATAATCCTATAGAAAAATGTCTAGAGTATCTGTATCTGAGAAGACAGGGTGGGTGTTTTGGCTGGCAAAAGCAGAACATTTTCTAGATGTTTTGTTGCTGATGAGCATGACAAGTCATCTACCTGGCATCATCTATGCAGTAGCATGCAAATAAACAGAAAGACATAGGTTAGATTTGTCAAGGTACAGATTACATGAACAGTCCATATACAGTGCACGAGCCAATGATAAACGTGTGGCTCTGGCAGGTTTACCTGCAGCAGAACTAAAAGGGAGGACTAGAGGATGACCACATTCCTGTGGGTGACCACATTCCTGAGAGAGACTACGGTCCTGAGAGAGACCATGGTCCTAATGGTGACCACAGTCCTGAGGGCTCTCAGAGACACTGCATAGATCATCACAAACTTGACTGAAGTTCAAGTTCAGTTTATTTGTCACATATATAGTCATAAACAGTATAACCCGCAGTGAAATGGTTTGAGAGTGCTATGTCCAAACTGAGGAGAAAAAACGGGTGCACAGGGAAATATATATCTATATGTATACAAAATATATTAACAGTGTATGTACAATATATGTATAGTGTGTTTATATACACAATGTACAATGTATATATGGATATGTATAAGTGTATGTACACAATGTACAGTTCCAGCTTACAATTGAATATTTACAGTTACATGGTAGTGGTAGTCCCCACAGTTGATCAGTTTCCCTGATTCAGGGCCCGAATGGCCTGTGGGAAGAAGCTCCTCTTCAGTCTCTCTATCTTGGTCATCAGTGAGCGAAAGCGCTTCCCTGACTTCAACAGAGAGAAGAGTCTATTGTTGGGATGGGTGGGGCCCTTCACAATCCTCCTGGCCTTGGTCTGGTACCGCTTGTAATAGATGCTCTGCAGGTCATGAATGCGTGGAGTGGCTGGATGACAGAATTAACATCTCATATTGCCAGAAAACTCCCCGACCAGGGACTGCAGGCTGTGCAGATTTACATACTGAAGGCCAACTGAAAGCTTGAGAAAATAAGAAAGTCTTCAGCCTAAATGTAAAAATTGGGAGTGTGTCTGAGTCATGGATTGAAACTGGAAGTTTGTTCCATAACCGAGGGGCTCTATAGGAGAAGATTCTACCCCAGGCTGTGGTTTTATTAATTTTAGAGACTATGAGAAACCCTGCAGAAGGCAAGGTGGTTATAGTATGTATAGTAAAATCATATGTATAGTATATAGTATAGTATTCAAACGCAGACCAATGTCCCAAGACAGTGAAGATGACAATTTATTCCATGTGAATTTCTAATATCTTTTTAAAATCCATTTGAGATTATTGATGGGGAGGGCTTGTGGACAGCTAGCAGTTGAGGAGGTAAAGAGAAAAGACAGAAAAAATAGAAAAAAATAAGAAAAGAAGAAAAGAACGTGTCATACATTGTACACTGTAGTACCTAATACAAGGTTTTCCATCATACATGCTTGTCCAATGAACATTATCATATAATGTACCCTGTTGTCCTGGATGCTTGTCTCTGAGCAGGAAGTGGGATTTGTTAGGCTGGTGTCAAAGGTGGAAACAGCACAGTTTAAGATGAGGAGCCGAGATCTGATGCTGCATGAGGACATGTTGCAGTCCCTGCTGGAGCTTCCCCAACACTATGATTTTGGCTCCTACGCACACTTCCTCAATGAATATGGCACCCACTACATCACGCACGGCACCATTGGAGGCCTACTGGAGTATGTAGTGCTGGTCAACAAGGAAGCCATGAAAAGAAGCGGTAATGAACATTTATACCTGTATTTGAACAGTATAGTTGTTAATGAAGTACTTCTGAAGTAAACAGAATATCTGATATAGAAGGACTTTGTAAAATGGTTATTAGTGAATGATGTTCTTCAATCTGAGGCAAAAAGCTAACTTAAAAAATGTTACATTTACCTGGCACTTTTATCCAAAGCAACTTACAATTATGACTGAGTACAACTTGAGCAATTGAGGGTTAAGGGCCTTGCTTAGGGGCTCAACAGTGGCAGTGGTGGGGCTTGATCCCACAACCTTCTGAATGCAAGTCAATACCTTAGCCACCGAGCTACCACTGCCCAGTACTAGATATATAAATATTAGAATGAAAATATGTTGATTAATTGCCTTTACAGTTGACTATTTTGATAAATTGATTGTTGTGCTACTTGACTCTTTTGCATCTCTAACCCTATAATACAATTGACAATTGCCCAGATTTTCACGGCAAAATGAAGAAAGTCAACTGATGGAACCCTTCCACTCACCTCATGTGTTGACTCAGAGGTGGGTGGAGACTGATGTAATTCTTCCACTCACCTCATGTGTTCTCTCAGAGCTGGAGGGGCATGATGTAAGCCAGTGCCTGGGTGCCTCTCTGGGTCTTTCCAAGCCTGTCTTTGCTGGTGTCACTGCTGAGATAAAAGCACAACACCAGAAGTGTGCTTCAGTCGGCTTCTTGAACAGAGGTACGTGTGGACTATGGTTCACCCAACCCTACTCCTCTAGTGGCATATTTGAGAAATTTTTACTATTCAGGGTGTAAATATGTTTTGGTTTTTTTTACAGAAAGAGTGTCCCACAGTGGCCTGATCAATGATGTGATTACGTATGTAAAAGGAGGCATAACTGGCCCTGCTGCTGCCAAGCTGGTGATCAATGATGCCAACAGCTACAGGAAGTGGGGAGAGTCTCTCAAGTACAACCCAGCAGTTATTGAGTTTGAGGTATATATATATATATATAGACACACACACACACATCTACACTACACTATGTACCAACCTATACAGCAAACCTATGAATGTAAAGCCCTGCAGTAGGATGCTTCTCTACGAGCCTCTTCTCACTGTTCCTCTCTCCCAGGATCTATTCCTCACTGTTCTGCTCTCCCAGGATCTGTTCCTTTCTGTTCCTCTCTCCCAGGATCTGTTCCTCCCTGTTCCTCTCTCCCAGGATCTGTTCCTCTCTCCCAGGCTGTGTTCCTCTCTGTTCCTTTCTCCCAGGCTGTTCCCATTTATGAACTGGTGCGCTTCAGCACGGTAGCTGAGCAGATGAAGACAAGGTTGCCCCTCCTCAAGCAGGCATGGGAGGAGTACATGCAGCAGTTCAATCCCTGCCGTTGTGCCCCCTGCAGGAACAATGGCATACCTGTGCTCTCCAGGACTGCCTGCAGCTGTCTCTGCAGGGAGGGCTATAGTGGTCTTGCCTGTGAGAAGACCACAAGGAAAGGTGACTGACACTACACAATAGATTTTCATAAAATACATTTCTGTAAGTTCAGTAAGTGCTTCTTCGAACTTCACAGAGTTCAGGTCTGTGTTGCTCAGTGCAGACTAGAAATCCAAAATGTTCTTGCTCCAAACAGGGGCTGACTAAACTCACTGACTGATTAAAAAGCCCTTCATGAATAAGATGTGCCGCTCCACTCAGATGTGATGCCAAGTCATCTTTGTTCCATAGAATTTAGATTTGATAAAACTTGTTGCTCTTTTATATCCAAAAAACGTTTATTTTGCCTTCACTGTGGATTTGCCAAAGGTAGAAAAAGTGATGCAGTAATGATACACAATATCAAATATTTAAAGTAGTGTTAAAGAAAAGCAGACTGGTGTTTTTGGTTGAGTTTGGCTGCTCCTCCAGCATGTGTTCTTAACAGGTCCTACTCATGGAGCCTGGAGTTGCTGGGGTGAGTGGACTCCCTGCCTTTCTGGGATGAAGACACGACATCGAGAGTGCAACAATCCCCAACCAAAAGACAATGGCTTCCCCTGCCAAGGAAGCTCTGTCCAGAGGAAAATCTGCTGAAATGAGCATAGTTCATAGAAACAGTATTCTACCACAGCAAGTGTTCTACCACAGCAAGTGGAACCCATCTCACTAAAATATAAGCTTTAAAAATCAACTTTCTGATTGTTAAAGACCCTCACCTGTCCCTCTAGTGGAAATCACTGAGTGTGTGTTTGTAACTCAAACTCCAAAAAAAAAGTAAAAATCACAAATTGAGGAGTGGGTGCACTTGAAAGTTACAGAAAATAGAAAACAATATTTTGATTATATGTTAAATGATTACAATTTAAATGTTTGTTTTATTGGATTTATTCCAAACAGTCTGAAGCAATAGCAAATATAAAATGGTGCATACATGTGTGATATTTATGCCTTTCAAAACCTTTAAATAATAGTCTTTCAAAATCCATAAAACTTAGACATCATGTTGACTTTTATGCATGCACGCAATGAAAAAACAAATACAACTCCTGTCCAAAGTTAACAGTCTGTTGACTCTTCGAGTGGTCCAGGGCAGGCCACTCCTCCATTCTGTGGCACTGGATTGGTGCAGTGCCGTGTCCGTCTTTTGGTCTGACCACTGCAGGCAGACCATTCAGACCAGCAGCTCCAGTTCCCATCCACTGTTTTTCCTGCAGGAGCCCACAGGAACACAAAAATGTTAATTATTCATATGCTTATATAATCATGTGGATAAAGACTGACCTGACTTCAGTTTCTAATGTCTGGATAAAGACTGACCTGACTTCAGTCTCTAATGTCTGGATAAAGACTGACCTGACTTCAGTCTCTAATTCTGGATAAAGACTGACCTGACCTCAGAGTTGTTTCACAGCTTAGCCCCCTGGTGCCTGCAGGACAAATACACTCACACCTTGTACCTGAAAACAAAAATAATTTTGTTTATATTATCTTTGATGCCAATGTAAAATAGTTCAAAAATAAAGGTCCTTCTATTAATTTGGGGACATTTTCCAATGTAAATCATTGTAGTGTACTAGGAATTAAATCTGATGAAATTCTTTATCAGTGATATTTAATTGTGAATTAAAATTCACAACATGATTTGAACAAATAACTATTACTGATCCAACTATAAGTCTCTACGACTGCTAACTAGCAGGAGAATCTGACCTTTGAGAACAGCTATTCCATTAATCTGACCTTTGAGGATGGCTATTCCATTAATCTGACCTTTGAGGACAGCTATTCCATTAATCTGACCTTTGAGAACAGCTATTCCATTAATCTGACCTTTGAGGACGGCTATTCCATTAATATGACCTTTGAGGACGGCTATTCCATTAATCTGACCTTTGAGGATGGCTATTCCATTAATATGACATTTGAGGACGGCTATTCCATTAATCTGACCTTTCAGAATAGCTATTCCATTAATCTGACCTTTGAGGACGGCTATTCCATTAATCTGACCTTTGAGGACGGCTATTCCATTAATCTGACCTTTGAGAACAGATATTCCATTAATCTGACCTTTGAGGATGGCTATTCCATTATTCTGACCTTTGAGAACAACTATTCCATTAATCTGACCTTTGAGGACGGCTATTCCATTAATCTGACCTTTGAGAACAGATATTCCATTAATCTGACCTTTGAGGATGGCTATTCCATTAATCTGACCTTTGAGAACAGATATTCCATTAATCTGACCTTTGAGGACAGCTATTCCATTAATCTGACCTTTGAGGATGGCTATTCCATTAATATGACATTTGAGGATGGCTATTCCATTAATATGACATTTGAGGATGGCTATTCCATTAATATGACATTTGAGGATGGCTATTCCATTATTCTGACCTTTGAGAACAACTATTCCATTAATCTGACCTTTGAGGACGGCTATTCCATTAATCTGACCTTTGAGGACAGCTATTCCGTTGTTGAGGCAGGGCGAGCAGCGGCAGGAGCTGCTCTCACTCAGGTACTCTGCCAGTGCCCGCCTCAGGTTCTTCTTCAGGGTGTTTGCACTAGTGAAGTCCCATGTGGTCACCAGCTCATACAGCGGCACCATCTGCAGCAGAAAGCACAAAATACAGCGACAACTTTTAACACATAGCCAGAGTGTAGATAACACCTGAGCTCGCTTCAAAGCTGCACATTGGGGAAAGAAGGAGACCAAAAAGGGTCAAAAATGGTGTGGTTCTTTGTCAGATCACAACCAATAGTAGATCATATATGTTTTTCATTTTCTGTGTATTTCTTATATTTGGTGTTTAAAAAATCTAACAAAAGAAGATCCCTGACCATTAATGTAAATTTCCACTGTGAGGGCAGAAAGGACTAGCCTGTAGGCATTGGCTGGATGGGTCTGTAAGGACTTTAAGGACTGGTCTGTTCAGTTCGGCCAGTGCACCCAGTGGTCCTGACCTTGCTGTGGATGATGTCGGGGTTATAGTGGACGGCATCGCCCCACAGCTGCATGAGGTCTGGGGTGGGAAGCTGCTTTGCAGCAAGACGAGCAACTGTCTCACTGTCACCTCCTCGTACCACAGCCACATAATCCTCCACAAAGGATGAGTGTGTCTCTGAGTCTGGGAAGCACAGTAAAGCTGAGGTACCTCTGAATATTCCAGACGACCATTAATATTCATAAGAGACATAACAGACCTCGATAAATATTCCTATGAGACAGACCACCTTGACAGACTATTCATAAGAACTACACAATGTGCATTCACATGAATGTATGTGTCTAACAATTCACATTTTAAATTTCTCAGGGACTTCTGAGGTTAAATTTTCTTTTATTAAAGGTTTCTATGGAAAAAAAAAACAGATTGTGATAAGATGTAAATGTTTGATTATATTTTTGTGGCCAGGAACCTCACCTCCGAACTCTTTGAGTAGGCCGGAGCAGCGTCCTCCCGACACCCCTGCTGACACGTACACGCCCTTAATGTTAGCGCCAACCTTAAGAGCCATCTGCACACACGTCTTAGCATCGTTTAGACTGTAGCCTGCAAAACCACACATACACAAACACACACACACACACACACACACACACACACACACACACACACCATATGCACCAAGTAAAAATATTTGCCATCACAGGTTAATTATACCTGAACATTCTGCTTGTTTATTTTTTGATAGGTCCTATTTGCCTATTTTAATATACACTGCCTGGCCAAAAAAAAGGTCTCACACCCTAATATTTTGTTGCACTGCCTTTAGCTTTGATTACATTCATTGTGGCATCGTTTCCATGAGCTTCTGCAATGGCACAACATTTATTTCTGTCCAGAGTTGCATACCCCCAACCCCCCCAAGAGCTTGTATTGATGGGAGATTTGGACCACTGTGCAAAGTCTTCTCCAGCACATCCCAAAGATTCTCAATGGGGTTCAGGTCTGGACTCTGTGGGGGCCAATCCATGTGTGAAAATGGTGCTCCCTGAAACACTCTTTCACAATTTGAGCCCGATGAATCCTGGCATTGTCATCTTGGAATATGCCCGTGCCATCAGGGAAGAAAAAATCCATGGATAGAATAACCTGGTCATTCAGTATATTCAGGAAGTCAACTGACCTCATTCTTTGGGCACATAACGTTGCTGAACCTAGACCTGACCAACTGCAGCAACCCCAGATCATAGCACTGTGGCCACAGGCTTGTACGGTAGGCACTAGGCATGATGGGTGCATGACTTCAGCCATCTCTCTTTTTACCCTGATGTGCCCATCACTCTGGAACAGGGTCAATCTGGACTCATCAGACCACATGACCTTCCATGCTCCAGAGTCCAATTTTTATGCTCCCTAGCAAATTGAAGCCATTTTTTGCTGGTTAACCTCACTGACAAGTGGTTTCTTAAGGCTACACTGCTGTTTAGTCCCAATCCTTTGAGTTCCCTTCACATTGTGCATGTGGAAATGCTCTTACTTTCACTATTAAACATATCCCTGAGTTCTAATGTTGTCTTTCTATGATTTGATTTCAGCACACATTTGTGATCGCCGATCATGATCATTCAAGATTGTTTTCCGACCACATTCCTTCCTCGAAGATAATGTTTTCTTCACTGTCCTTCCACTTTTTAATAATGCATTGGACAGTTTTTAACATGATTTTAGTAGTTTCAGCAATCTCCTTAGATGTTTTCTCTGCTTGATGCATGCCAATAATTTGACCTTTCTGAAACAGATTAACATCTGTTCCACGACCACAGGATGTGTCTTTTGACATGGTTGTTTAACAAATGAGAAGCTACTCACTGTGTGTGTGTGTGTGTGTGTGTGTGTGTGTGTGTGTGTGTGTGTGTGTGTTGGTATCATTGCTTTTCCCTCACCAGATTGCTCTAGACGGTCCTTATTGAGTACTAAGGTGTAGACAAAGTCGCCCCCGAGCGTAGCCTCTGTGATGTAATGGGTGCCATAATCACTGTAGAGCTGCCGGTACTCGCCGTATGCGTACTCCAGCGGCAGAGCACGCAGCCGGGACAAGAAGTCCGTGTATAGCATCAGGTTCTCTGTCTTTAAAGCGTAGTGCACCAGCTCAAGCTGGGAGTGTGCATGGATGAACTGACTTTTCTGCCAAGAACACACCAATCAAAAAACATGGCCATTAAAATACATTCTCATCAAAGAACAAGCCTATTAAAGAATATGCCCATTAAAAAATATTCTCAAAGAACACACCCATTAAAGAACATGTCCATTAAAGAACATGCCTGTCAAAGAATGTCAAAGAACATGCCCAATAAAGTGACAATGGATAAATCTTTTATCATTTATATATTTCTGTATTTTTTGCCTGTACTCTCACAACAGGATTTGTATCTTTAATATGTAAATTGTAATGGAAGGAAAACAATATTAGAAAAAGAGAAAAAAGAAAATGTTGCGTTTCTCAGTAACGTTTCACATTTCCAGTTGTATTTCCCAGTTGTCATTTCCATGTCTAAGCTGCTTTAACCCACAAACAACTGATCTGCATTTCCCTTAACCTTTTCAGTGGAGATTATATTTAACCATAAAACCTAAATGCAATGTATTTATGTTCTAGTTTGTTTAGATAGAAACATCTGGGATATATTCTATACATTCAAGTAACTTTACAATTTGCAGAATTAAAGACAACTGGTAAATATAACTGTAAATGAGAAGGTGAAACAGGTCTATAGTATTTCCCAATTCCCTTTTCCATCTGTTAAATTTCTATTTATTGTTGGCACATTCCTATTCCTTTTTTTTTGTTTTAAACTCTGTTCTCTAATTGTATCCTCACCATGCCGGAATAACGCCGAAGCTTCTTCTCAGACTTCCTGTACTTGCTGTCGTTGTAGTTGTATCCGAGTTCAAACACGCCAGGCACCGCAATGCCGAAGGAGACAGTAGTCTTCGAGAGAGAGGCCCTCATTGTGTGTTCAGAATACTCCTTATACGAGTCATAAGCTTCAAGCTTAAAATCATATGAGCCTTTTGTCTGGGGAAAATAAAAAAGTGATTCACATTTTAAACTGCTGGCAGGCTGGTGACTTACAATGTTACTGCAGAGTCTGAGCATGAATATAAGTTTTTGTACAAGTTGTAATAGTTTATGTTGTCATTTTAAAATATTTTTGCAATATTGAACCCCTTGATAAATCAGTATATTTTTTATTTTGTGGTGTAACATGCACAATAATTTTGGATTCCTGGTTCTGTAGGTGTTTTGAAGAATCAAGGTCTTTACATGACCCAACAAACGTATATGTTCTTCTTCAGAATAATACAGGCTAACTTTAACAGGGTCACATTAAGGCCTCACTAATATGCAAAAGGACCTCACAGTTGTAGGTGGCAATATAATCACAATGGGCCTCATTCACCAATATTTTCCTGTTTTTTTTCTTAAATTTGTTCTTAAAAAAGGTCCTACAAAAAAGTACACAGCAGATTCATAACACGTTCTTGAACCGCACAATGGTTAAGATCTTTGTGTTCATAATGATGACTAATGATGTCCTTGGTGAATATCAGAATCTTTGTGAAAACTGTGTAAATAGGTTTTAAGAAGAAATGTGTTCTTAAGAACGGTTGGTGAATAAAGCCGAACACTCTTAACAAAGAAACTCAGAAGTAAAACAAAAAACAGAAGTATCTATCAGCTGTGACATTATCCATGTTTTACTAAGTGTAACACTGAGATCACTGAAGTCCAACCTAATCATAAGACTAGAGATGGGTTTATTCTGAGTGGAAGAATCAGTTTCTATCGCTGTACTGCAGAGAATATTTTAACTTATCACAGCATTTAAGTATGCAGAGGGTATTTTAATTATGGTATTTAAGTATGCAGAGGGTAATTATGGTATTTAGGGATGCTGAGTATTTTAACTTGCTGTATTACAGTATGGTATGGCTGTACTACAGGTGCAGAGTGCAAGGCCCTAAATAAGATTGTGAAGACAGCTGAAATACTGTCTACTTTCACACTAAGACTTTATACAACTCACTCTCTGATCAGAGCACAAAACATCTTGAGGGAAATCTCTCATCCCACTGTTAGATTATCTTCACCACTGCCACCAGGAAGGAGGTTATACTGTGTCTATCCTAGAACTCTCTCCTATCTCCAGGTTATTAGAGTGTTAAACCATGAATAGAGACAAATGCTGGTTGATTTATATAAGTTGGTTATGCATTTTTTTGATCTATTATGTCTTTGATTGGGGGATGATGTTTTATATATGAAGGTGCTGCTATGTACAGGAAGAGATGCCTGTGACCTAACCTTGTCAGTGTTTCTAGCCACTGTGTTAGAAACATATTACAATAAAGTAACTAACATAAGATTTCTCTAGTATCATTAACACCAGTATGAACAGACACCTTTTGCTTGCAATAGTTTTAGTTCTACAGCATTAACGTGAAGCTCTTTTATTCTGTATTGTCCTGCACAGACTTGCCTCCAGTGTGTATTGCTGGAGATTGTAGGGTTTCCTGAAGCGAATGTCCTGGATGAAGTGAGGCAAACAGCCACCAGCGTAGTAGCGGTTATCTAGCACCACCCCCTCCAAGTTACTGCTCAGGACATTGATCCTGAAAGTCAAAGAGTAAGTGATATCACTGTGCAAAGGTTACGGCAGTGTGATATCAGGGATTGGGCTAAGAGCTTAGTTATGCTAAATGAAAAAGTAAAAAATGTTGCAACAGTTAGAATAATTAGTCACTGCAGGAAATAAGAAGGAGAATAATGTACACAAGACATCTGACTGACTCATTGACTGACTGACACACACACCCACAAACACCCACCCAACCCTACACACACACATAGACCCACACACACACCCTTTGGCAAGGTTCTCAATGCCGTAGTATTCTTCGGTTGGTTGGGTGCAGGCTTTGAACACCTTTTTACAGGCCTGCTCATCAGAGCCATCACCACAGTCATCATCACCATTACAGCGCAGTCCCTCTAATATACAGCGACCTGCAGGAAAACACACACACACACACACACACACTCTTCACATTACAGCAGAGTCCTCTTAACACACACACTTCAAAAACAGCAAATTCTTAATAAATACTTCATGTTACAGCAGAGTCCTCTTTACAAATGTACACCTGCAGAGGACACACTCCCCAGTTACACTGGTATGTGAGCGGCTCTGTTACATAAAGGTTAACTGTGCTGGTATACTGGTATGTGAGGGGTTCTCTTATGTAACAGTTACCTGTGCTGGTATACTGGTATGTGAGGGGTTCTCTTATGTAAAGGTTACCTGTGCTGGTATACTGGTATGTGAGGGGTTCTCTTATGTAAAGGTTACCTGTGCTGGTATACTGGTATGTGAGGGGTTCTCTTATGTAAAGGTTACCTGTGCTGGTATACTGGTATGTGAGGGGTTCTCTTATGTAACAGTTACCTGTGCTGGTATACTGGTATGTGAGGGGTTCTCTTATGTAAAGGTTACCTGTGCTGGTATACTGGTATGTGAGGGGTTCTCTTATGTAAAGGTTACCTGTGCTGGTATACTGGTATGTGAGGGGTTCTCTTATGTAAAGGTTACCTGTGCTGGTATACTGGTATGTGAGGGGTTCTCTTATGTAACAGTTACCTGTGCTGGTATACTGGTATGTGAGGGGTTCTCTTATGTAAAGGTTACCTGTGCTGGTATACTGGTATGTGAGGGGTTCTCTTATGTAAAGGTTACCTGTGCTGGTACACTGAAAGCCCTGACAGAGAGGGGTGGGCGTCCGGCATGAGTAGCGAGAGGGTGGAGCACATGACTCCTCCTCCCGCCCCAGTTCATGACATGGCTCCCCTCCAAACTGGGATGGCTGGAGCAGCCTAGCATAGCGAAACTGTTAGAGTGAGAGAGAGATAGAGCGAGATAGATAAAGAGAGAGTGAGAAAGATTGAGAGAGATGGAGAGAAAAAGATAGTTGAGCGATGTGAGAAAGAGACAGAGAAAAAGATTGATTGAGAGACAGATAGAGAAAGAGAGATAATAGAGAGAGAGACAGGAGAGAGATAGGAGATATATGGAGAGTGTGAGACAGATGGAGAGAGAAAGAGAGAAATTAAATAAATTATACATCAAACAAATTATGTAAAACAAAGTTAAAATACTTCTGTGCTCAGAAAATGATACACAGTATATGATGGTTTGTCTAATATGTAACAGTTAATACACTACATATAAATTGCATGTATTCATCAGTTTATAGTGATGTGCTGCTATCTGTTTGAGTGAATGTACTCTTCTGTGTTGTCTGCAACTCACCCTCTTTTTGAGGCAGGGGTCGCAGCGTGTCCATGACGACCACACTGACAGGGAACAATCCACGGGGTCCAGAGGGGGGAGCTGCGGCTCTTGGCTCTCCAGCTCACTGCAGGCCACTATAGCCACACTGCCAGAAAATGTTTTACACAACTGCATTTAGATATACAGTACAAATTCTCACACCATAATCTCCTCTACAGGAAATCATGAACAACTCTCAGTCTATGTAAATACGTCTACCATGTAAAGAGGAAAATCCTCCTAAATCAAAGCCATGAAACTGTCGTAAAAATTAAGTCCTAAAATGTGTCAAGAAATGACACAGTAAGTGCAAACAGTTAGTTTACAGAGCAAGCCAGCAGAGCCATGAAATCAAGCCTAAAACAAAGTAAATTGTGTGGGAAGACGATATATTAATTATATTGTCTTCTCAACTGCAAGACAGTGTTTGTTTTTTAGTGAAACAGGTGATAATAATATGATGGACACATTAACTACACAGACTAAAAGATTATGTTTACACAGCCATAAAAACCATGACAAACAGAGTAAAAAATTATGTCTACACAGCCAAGCATTCATACTTACTATATTAAGAAAGCAGAGATGATTGTAGTGCTAACAAGAGTGGAGAAAGTGGCCATAATGAATAAATGAGATGGACGAAGACAACACCAGATGCAATAAACCAATACACTAACTCTTATCTGCGATGTCTGTCTCTCTCTCTCACACACAAACACCCACACACACGTTTTTGCTGAAATCAATACTCGAGACTTGAGACCTAGTCCTAAAATTAGGTTGTTTGTTTTGAAATTACAACATAAAGAGGAGATATTTTTTATTTTCCACAAAAACACATATAGCTGCACACATATTGTCCTTAATCCTTTTATAATACTTTTTTATTAAGACTTTTATAATACCTTATAATGTCTAATAATAATACCTTACAATACAAAGTATTAAAGATTTTGTAAGAAGAATTATAAGGTTATAGTATAATGTACAGCTAAAATAAAGAGAGAGTTTAAACACCATGGGCTAGGGATTAGGGATTAGGGATAAACACGATAAACACCCTAAAATTAGGGTGTTTGTTTTGAAATTACAACATAAAAAGGAGATATTTTTTATTTTCCACAAGAACACATATAGCTGCACACATATTGTCCTTAATCCTGAGTGAGGAGGTGGGAGCAGAGGAGTGTGAGGCTGTTGTGAGGAGGTGGGAGCAGAGGAGTGTGAGGCTGTTGTGAGGAGGTGGGAGCAGAGGAGTGTGAGGCTGTTGTGAGGAGGTGGGAGCAGAGGAGTGTGAGGCTGTTGTGAGGAGGTGGGAGCAGAGGAGTGTGAGGCTGTTGTGAGGAGGTGGGAGCAGAGGAGTGTGAGGCTGTTGTGAGGAGGTGGGAGCAGGGGATTATGGGATTTCCACAGTGAGGCAATACTGTGTGACACTAGGGCATTTTGTAGCCTCATATATATATATAGTGTTATATATAGTGTTATATATTATAGTGTGATTTCTACTTTAAACTTTAGCCTAATGACTTCATACTATGTTAGGCACAACATTTCAATAAATTCTCATTTGTCTCATTTAGCACTTAAGTGTGGAAAACAGAAGTTATTGTGGTGGCTCCTTACAGAATGTGTGTGAGTTTAAGGTTTAACATCATGAGACTAAACATTTTAGGGGTTAAAAAAAACAAAACCCACAAAAACACAACAAAACTCTGAATGCATTACTATTCTGCCTAACTAGGTCATCGACTTCATGTTATGAAAGGTTAAGTGGGAGAGGGTGAACTGTTAAAATGAAATCACAAGCCCTCTAGTGGATATATTTGATTGTTGCACTTAGAATCATGGACATCTCAGATTGACTCCCAGAATTATTTTGTGTTTCTGAAATTGTAATATTATTTGTCACAACAAAAGACTTTTATAATACCTTATAATGTCTAATAATAATATCTTACAATACAAAGTATTAAAAATTTTGTAAGAAAAATGATAAGGTTATAGTATAATGTACAGCTAAAATAAAGAGAGAGTTTAAACACCATGGGCTAGGGATTAGGGATTAGGGATAAACGCAACAATACAGAGAGAATTTAACACCATGGGTTATAGGTTAGGGTTAAACATAGCAATTAAGAGAGAATTTAACACTCTGAGTTAGAGATTAGAATTAAATGCATCAATAAAGCAATAGTAAGACTTTAACATTAAGGCTAATGAGGCAATGTCAGAAGCACATGATAATGTAAAAAAATGGAAGGCCTATAACGGATTGAAATGTTCACACATTTAATAGTAGCACATTCATGGAGAAGGAATTAAACAGGTCTGAGGGTTAGGGTTTAAACAACAGGTCGGAGAGTTGAGATTAGGAATTAAACAGGTCTGAGCATGAGGGTTAGGAATTAAACAGATCTGAGGGTGAGGGTTTGGAATTAAACAGGTCTGAAGGTGAGGGTTAAGAATCAAACAGGTCTGAGGGTGAGGGTTAGGGTTTAGAATTAAACAGATCTGAGGGTGAGGGTTTGGAATTAAACAGGTCTGAGGGTGAGGGTTAAGAATCAAACAGGTCTGAGGGTGAGGGTTAGGGTTTAGAATTAAACAGGTCTGAGGGTGAGGGTTTGGAATTAAACAGGTCTGAGGGTTAGGATTAGGAATTAAACAGGTCTGAGGGTGAGGGTTAGGGTTTAGAATTAAACAGGTCTGAGGGTTAGGATTAAGAATTAAACAGGTCTGAGGGTTAGGATTAGGAATTAAACAGGTCTGAGGGTTAGGATTAGGAATTAAACAGGTCTGAGGGTTAGGATTAGGAATTAAACAGGTCTGAGGGTTAGGATTAAGAATTAAACAGGTCTGAGGGTGAGGGTTAGGGTTTAGAATTAAACAGGTCTGAGGGTTAGGATTAGGAATTAAACAGGTCTGAGGGTTAGGATTAGGAATTAAACAGGTCTGAGGGTTAGGATTAGGAATTAAACAGGTCAGAGGGTGAGGGTTAGGGTTTAGAATTAAACAGGTCTGAGGGTTAGGATTAGGAATTAAACAGGTCTGAGGGTTAGGATTAGGAATTAAACAGGTCTGAGGGTTAGGATTAGGAATTAAACAGGTCTGAGGGTTAGGATTAGGAATTAAACAGGTCTGAGGAGACATGAGGAAGGGTTGGTTTAGGGGAATTGGAGACAGAAAAGTGTGTGTTTATGACATTTTATTTGTGACAGAATTACATGTCATGATGGCAGTCACTTTATATTTCACCTGTGCAGTCTTCCATTGAGCAAAGAACAACATATTTTTAATAATGAAGACAGACTGGTAAGCATAAATTACAATAAAGTCTATTTTATATTAAATGATTTGTACTTATAAGTAAAAGTTTACATTGATATGAGTAATCAAGTATCCATTTTCAATTTTGTTATAATCCCTTGCATAATCAACAGACACATAAACAGCACTGGAAACGCAGAGACTATCTGCTAACACTATTTTATACCACCAGTCACAGTGAAGGTACACCGTTAGCTACTGTGTAGGTATGCTGCTAGTTACAGTGTAAGTACACCATTAGTTCCTGTTAGCAGCACCATGGGCAGTGTTATCTCAGTTGTTAAAGTACTTGACCAGTAATCAGAAGGTTGCCAGTTCAACCCCACCTCTCCCAGGTTGCCATTGTTGGGCCCTTGAGCAAAACCCTTAACACCCAGTTAACACCCAAGTTGTATTCAGTTATAAGTGAAAGTTGCTTAGGATAAAAGTGTCAGCTAAATGCCATAAATGTAGACCTAAAACCTCATTCTACGACAAAGCACTTTTGTATGTCGCTCAGCATGAGCGACTGCCAAATGCCATAAATGTTAACTGGGTTACTTCCATTGTAGCTTTAGTGTACTAATGCACTTCCCTGTAAACTGGGTTACTAACTGTAGTGTTGTAATGTATTGTGCTTCTCTGTTAACTGGGATACTTGCACTGTAACTGTAGTGTTATCTGCTTGACTGTAAACTGTAAATCTGCCCCACTGGTACTTGACAGTAGACTCTTGTCCTCCGTGTTTGCATTATTTCCCTTGAACAAGCAGCCATGTTATTTCTCATAGTTAAATTTAGCAACAACAAATTATGTGCTTGATAAAGAGTCTGAAAAGTGAGTACAAAGATGAAACCATAGTCCATAAACTCATGACTGATAGGGAGACTGAGAGATATGTCCAAACACCGATATCCACCTCCTGCATTGTTACCATAAGGGCACATTTATTTTTCACATCCATCACCTATATTGCAACATAAGGCAAAAATGAATAATATATTATTCAATAGAGCAAATAATATTACATTTAAAATGGCTAAGTTCAGGAGTCTGAACACAGCAAAATAAAGACAAGACAATGGGTTATTCAGATGAAGAGCTTCAGTTTGAAGATAAAATATATTTTTTAAAAAGTTACTTTACACTTGTGACGATACCAAACCATTCAAGTCAAGCACAAATTATTGTGTTCTCACCACTTACCTAAAGAATTTTCTTACATTCATGACACAAAGTCCAGCCTTCCTGTAGCTCTTACTAAAGGGGTCTGACAGAAGCCCATCACACTCTTAGCCAAAGTACACCAAGCAATCCCAACACTGGGCTGCTGTGCTGGACCCAAGTGTGATTACTGAGAACATTCTAAAATGCTCTCCCCTGCTCACACTGGTTTTTGGTTTGCCTGTTGAACATTCGACAATCAGTAGCAATATCAGAATATTCGTGTGTGTGTTTGGGCCAGTATGTTCAGGTTCATGTCTCTTTGGGCCAGTGTGTTCTGGTCTTTGGACATTATGGCAGACATAGGCAGATGGGGTAGGGTAGGCTGTGAGCTGACCTCTTAGACACTAAAGTGATAAGTAATGAAATATAGCTACTATAGGTGTAATACTAGAAGATAGAGAAGGATTCTGCTTTAGAAACCACAGTCAGTCTGTAGCCTAATTTTGTAGTTTAGGAGAGAAGTGTGTTGCAATGTTGTTGGACAAATTAATGCAAATTTAACAGATTTGCTGTCAAATCAACACTTTGTTATGGTGTCGTGTATTATCTTTGTTTTGTAAGTTCAAAATTGAAACTCTGATATATGAAGGGCACAGCTGGGATTGGCTATCTGGGAGGACTACAAGGTCCAGAACAACTTAATCTATTTCAAATGAAAAGAGAAAATACCATTGTCTGTTTATTGTTTACTCAGCTCTAAACAAAAACATACAATATTATTTCTCATTATACTGCTGTCATACTTTCAGAATACCATTGGTTGGCATTTTTCTCCCCTCAACACAGCATTATAACACAATAATTCACATCATTTACCAGCCAATATTTGGTGAAGAGGAGTTTCCATACCAACATCCTATCTGGGTGATCCTAAGCACTGGACATAAAAATATTATTTAAAAAAATGCTTTAAAATCATTATTTTAAAATTGCTTTTGTATAAAAGTTAGTGAAATGTGGCATCAAATCTCCTTTGGTGAGAACTATGCAGACAGCCTGTGTATGTCTGATGCACTTGCTGCATGTGGAGTCAGTTTAAAACCTTAGTGTGGCTGCACAAGCCTCATTTCTAAGTCAGCCTGGAAATAAAAAACATGAAAGCAACTCCCTCCTCCCCAACCAAAGTTTATGTTCAGCCGTTTTGAAGCAAAGCGGCATTTTTGAAGCCACACCTGTAAATAAGACCAATCACTGGAAATGTCCAAACCTCAATTCCACACCAACACACAGGGTATGACTCAGAGTCCAGCACAGGGTGAGAAAGCCTCCCAGGCCTAAGCAAAGCAGCTCAGCACAGCCAAGACTTCACACTCGAATATCACAGAAGCTCAAACTAATATCTTATCAATATAAGCACCTCATCAATTAAAAATAAATATTTTGTAAAACAGTTCAGATTTTTAGATGACCAACTATTTCAAATGTAACAAGGTATCAAGGAGGGACTTTGTGTAATTCAAATGAAAATTCCACACAGAGTTCTCCTTATTATTAATGTGTCTGTATCAGACATCATGCCTGTTTATTTTGTGTTTATTGTTACAATGTTAGTCTCCACGCTGACATCCTGGTAAATCTTCTGGAGGTTACCATTCAGCTCTGGTGCAGTGTGCATCCTGCATCTTCTTATGGACCTTGTCCTTACAGAGCTGGGGTATCCATCGCCTGTAATAATAATAATACATTTTATATAGCACATTTCATACATAGAATGCAGATGAAAGTTCTTTACAACACAAGATCATAAAACAAAACTAACAAAGAGAACTATGACATTGAGAGAGGATTGAGAATGGGAATTGGGTAACCTATAATTGAGATTAAAGATAGCACAGGTAAAAAGACAGACAGACAGACAGACAGACACACACACACACACACACACACACACACACACAGAATTAGTCATGCACACTTTCAAACTTTACAAATGAAACTGATCATCGTCTGTGTTGCTAAGATGCGCCTCTCCTGAGAAGAACTGCAGTACTACACACAGCCAGCAGGTGTCAGCAGTACTCAATTACATTAGTGGAAGTTGATCATAGCCTCTGGAACAGCAGGTAACCCACATTCAGGCTTGCAGGACAGACACATTGACCTGCTCTGTGTCTGGAGCCTGGAAAAGGAGAGACAGAACCTGGAGAAAGGCCACAGGTCTGCAGCCCTAACCCAGCCAGGTTGACACAGGAGGACAGACCTTCACTGGTCATGGGCTATATTTCACACATAACAAGGACTCTGTAAAGTCCAACACAATCCAGAGTGTAATAACTCATAATAATAAATTCCTGTTCTGTACATTATAGCTACATTTTCAATGTGATAATAATATTTTTACCTTTGCAGCAGTCTTAATCTAACCCTAAAATTAATCCCTAAATCATAATCCCTGTCCTGAAAACAGAGTGAAATAAGTACATAACTATGTTAGTCCTTTCAATATTATTTCTGCTTCATATGAGAGCTGTTAAAAATGTTGAATCACAAATTCAGACCTAGAAAACATTAAAGCTGCCCTGAAAAGTTTAAGACCTCACACTTAAAGCTGATCTGAAAAGACTAAACCCTTAGACTTTAAAGATGGGGTGCAGTAGGGTAGGGAGGAGTGTAGTGGTGATTAGAGACTGGTGAACCTTACAAGACTCAGTCGCACTTCCACTGGTTTGAGAGCTGAATGATAATGTATCCAATTCCCTAGGGTTAAGGGCCCCTAGCCCAGAAGTCGTCGACAGATGACAGATAAACAATATGGATTACATTGGCAGACAAAATATTGGCAGATGAAATAAAACACAAAAAAATAGCGACTTTCTGAAAAATGGCAGCTGCACAACTGATCAAGTGATAGCAAGGGCCTGACCTTTGAATGCCTACATCACAGGTTCAGTGGTTCCAAATCAGCAGGTTTATGGGGCGAGAATATGGCCACAATGATACTGGCTAGTTAGCAGACAACCTCTAAGCAGGGGAGGCTAAAATGATCAAATGGTGCTAAGCACCCTTTGTCTTTCAACTAATAAAGTCATCAGAAGAATTTGTCATATTTTTGCCATCCACATTGTCCATTTACATCGTTCATTTATGGTTAAGAAATGTCTTGAAGCAGTTTATTTTGGCCTTATGTGGACCTAAGACTAATAGCACCACCTATAGGTCATGAGATAGGAACAAACTGGCTAAGATCTGATTTAGCCTGAATTTAAGATTCACACAATGTGTCAGGCAAGTGTGTTTTTCAGGTATTACACACAGCGCGTGCTCACAGTGCAAGTCACTATCCATTGGGGCAAATGTATTTTATCACATGATGTCTAGCTCCACCTTCCAGCTGTTTGCATTCAGTACTAGCGATAAGGTTATAAACAGATAAGGTTCAGAAAATAAATAAATTTAAAAAAAAAAGCAATGCATTGAATATAAAAGTGAAGACCTTTTAGAAAACGCATGGAGGACCACAGCATAGCAGCGATTACGTTCATAACACATAGGTACTGTTTATAGTATCTTTTGTACACAGGAAAACTTTACATATTTATGAATGATAAGAGAACTAAAAGGTTTAAACAAAATATTGCATCAAACTCGATGTGAACATTCCATTATCAAAAATCTACCAGTTGTTTTTGTCAGAAAACAAACTCTTGTTATTCAAACAATGATGTAGGCTAGCCTAAGAAAAACAATTTAATAAAGAAAATGTTCAATGATATAGAACACTGATTAATGCTCACCATGCACTGGTTAATATGACTTAACTGGAGAACTATAAAGGTATCAATTAACAGGCCTCTCTAATGGATACATATCCCAGCATAGACAACCAGTTCAAATGAACTACAGCCACCACTGCTGCGAATGAGTCATCACGAGAATTAACCACAGGAGTGACCCCTCTTTGGCCAACAGCATTCTCATTAAGAAGCTCAAATATGGAGAAAAAAAAATCAATTACCCGTTCATCTTTCCCAACATGACTGCCACTCTTGCCAGCGCGCATGGGAAAAGATGCTACAAGATGGTCAGGGCCAGCTTCTGTTCCTGCAGGACAAGACCCAGACAAGGTTTCAAAGGGCAGGGTAGCAGGTGTAGTAGCTACAGAAGAGGAATGGGACTCAGCAATGATGGTCACTACGACACTGATATTCTTAACTCAGGACTGATGGTCATAGATGACATGTACAGATACATAAACTTTAATAACTTGTAAGAACTCAATCAACTTGACATTCTTGATGCTGTAACTAAGAACCCATCAGGTTAAGATCAGGGTCCAATAAAAATAAGACTGCATTCCTACTACTACTCATACAGATGAGTGTTAAAATCTCTCTTCACATGAGTTTGGACATATACACATTTCTGCACTTTTGACAGCAAAAATGTCAATTACATGTCTTTGTTAATTAGCTCATAAGTAGCTATATTGCTGTAGGGTGACCACAGAAGTACATCTCACTCACGAGACTCTGTAGAAGATGGTGATATATATGACCCCAGGGTCAAGCTTAGCTGGGAGAGGTCGAGCTCGCCACAGCAGACTTTCTCCTCCTGCTTCCCACAATGCTGTATGGCTGCTCCTAATAGTGCCTGTGTGTGATGAGTCGATGTTTGCTGCGCATGTGAATCTGACATCTCCTCAGTGTGGATAGTGCTGTCAGCCCTGTGCAGGGCAGAATCCACTGTGTGGATGGTGGAATTTGTTGTGGTCACGGAGGGATCTGATTTTTGCGGGACAAAGTCAGCCACATGCTGTGGGCTGGTAACGGCTGAGGATGGGGCAGAAGGCTGGTGCTGTCGCATGGTTGCTATGGGAACCAAGCCCTGGAGCATGGCGGCAGCTGGGAGGGGATGCCGCGCCATGCCGACCGTCTGAGCTGGAACTAAGGCCCACTGCTGCGAGCCTGTCACAGGGGAAGGGAAGAGATTGGCCTGCCCCCAGATCATCTGCTGGCCCCTGGGAAGCACCTGGGACACCTGCAGAGGAGCCTGAACCCCAAATGCTAGAGGAGCAGCTGGAGTTCCAAATGACTGCTGGGCCCAGTGAGCCAGTGGTACTGCCCCCATTGTCATGTAACCTGGTAGAGACATGGCAGAGAGGAGAGAGAGAGGCAGGAGAGACAGGGCAGAGGGGAAGAGAGACAAGAGAGACAGGGCAGAGGGGAGAGGGAGAGGCAGGAGAGACAGGGCAGAGGGGAGAGAGAGAGAGGCAGGAGAGACAGGGCAGAGGGGAGAGAGAGAGAGGCAAGAGAGACAGGACAGAGGTGTGAGAGAGAGAGAGAGGCAGGAGAGACAGGGCAGAGAGGAAGAGTGGCAAGAGAGACAGGGCAGAGGGGAGAGAGAGAGGCAGGAGAGACAGGACAGAGGGGAAGAGAGGCAAGAGAGACAGGGCAGAGGGGAGAGAGAGAGGCAGGAGAGACAGGACAGAGGGGAAGAGAGGCAGGAGAGACAGGGCAGAGGGGAGAGAGAGAGGCAGGAGAGACAGGACAGAGGGGAAGAGAGGCAAGAGAGACAGGGCAGAGGGGAGAGAGAGAGGCAGGAGAGACAGGGCAGAGGGGAGAGAGAGAGGCAGGAAAGACAGGACAGAGGGGAGGGAGAGAGAGAGGCAGGAGAGACATGGCAGAGGGGACAGAGACAGGCAGGAGAGACAGGGCAGAGGGGAAGAGAGGCAAGAGAGACAATGCAGAGGGGAGAGAGAGAGGCAGGAGAGACAGGGCAGAGGGGAAGAGAGGCAAGAGAGACAGGGCAGAGGGGAGAGAGAGAGGCAGGAGACACATGGCAGAGGGGAGAGAGAGAGGCAGGAGAGACAGGGCAGAGGGGAAGAGAGGCAAGAGAGACAGGGCAGAGGGGAGAGAGAGAGGCAGGAGAGACAGGGCAGAGGGGAGAGAGAGAGGCAGGAGAGACAGGACAGAGGTAAGAGACAGGCAGGACAGACAGACAGACAGACAGTACAGGAGGTAAGATAGTCAGGACAGCAGGCAAGAGGCAGGATATGTGGGACAAACAGAATAAATGGGCAGAGGCAGGGTAAGCCTAATGCAAGTCTAATTCATCTAATGCATATATAAAACATCAAGTAATGTTTCAAACAGTGTACTTAAGTAATTTAACAGTGTTAACTGAAGTATTGAATAACAGATGAGACATTGTGAAGCATGTCATGAAATGTAATAATATTGTTATGGATTATCACATATTAAATAAGATAGACCATCATAAATATCATACAGTGTTAATGTATCCCACAGTGCAACCAGTCTGATCTCTCTTTCTGGAGTTCCACACTCATCAGGTGTGCGGTTGCCATGGGTTACCTGAAGGCACAGCAGGGGGACTGAAATGAGTGAGCAGCTGTGGTTGGTGCTGTCGCCGCCGGCAACAGGAATCCACTGTATTAGCAGGGGATGCCGGCATCTTAACATCAAACAAACCAATTTTATTAGTCAACAATCTATATACAATACCCAGAAAGAGGGACTGTAACAGCATTGTTGATACAAATGTAGTTTAATCTATTTTATCAAAAAGGTAATAAAAGATTCTTCTAGAAAGTAAAAGCATTTAGTGAAATTCAAAATGACAGCAACTATCTGTTCTTAAAAAGTAAACACTCCACTCAGAGCACTTTTGGGATTGGCCTCTTGGGAAATTCATGGTGATCTCTGTACATCACTTTCATGGTGATCTCTGTAGGTCACTTTCATGGTGATCTCCATGGGACATTTTCATGGTAATCTCTATAGGACATTTTCATGATGATCTCTGTAGGACACTCATGCCAGTTCTGTAAAACCCACCAGGGAGTCACTGGCTCCTCCACACCCAGCCCAGCAACGCCGGACTGGTGTATACAGAGGCAGGGACATTAACAGCTGCAAGTGTGGGACACGAAGTTGTATTTCTATTCAAGTTCCTTTCCTAAGTGTATAATTCTATTCATAGTGCTTCTCTGTGTAGCCATAGTTTGACTAGTCACTGGAAGGTTGCCAGTTCAAGTCCCACCACTGCCAAGTTACCACTGTTGGACCCCTGAGCAAGACCCTTAACCCTCAATTACTCAGATTGTATTCAGATATAATTGTAAGTCGCTTTGGATAAAAGCATCAGCTAAATTCCATAAATGTAAATGTAGTTTTATGATTGAGCACCAGCGAAAGGTATTCTGAAAATCACTTACTGAGAGGATGTCCGGAGGAGTAGCCATATCTCCAAACAGGTCCAACTGACTGATGTTCTGAAAGAAGTCCAAAATGGAGAAAAACCGGACAGAGACACAGATGGAGGAAAGAATCATATTTAAGGCTCAGAAAGGCACTGTCACACATGAGTAAGATCAAGTTCACCAATGAGAGTGTTCATAAATGGTTGAATATCTGATTTCACTAATAGGTTGCTTCATTGGTCAATGATCCAATGCGACATTGGAACAATGGGAAGTTTATTCAATTAATTGTATGATCATCACTGTGCCTAAGAAATAAACTTTCAGGAAATAGCACAGCAATAGCAGAGATACAGTAGTGAGAAATGGGATGAGAGGAGACTGGGTGGAGAGGGATGAGTGGAGCACGGGTTGAGGAGTGAGGTGAACAGTGTGTTGGTGAGTGGGTTAGTGGTGTGAGTGGTGAGTGGGATGAGAGTTGTAAGAGGGATGAGAGGAGAGTGGAGTGAGAGGTGGGAGTTATAAGAGGGCTAAGTGGGGTGAAAGGGATGAGAGGGGTGAGAGGAGAGTTGAGTGAGGGACTAGTGGGGAGAGTGGGGAGAGAGTTATAAGAGGGGTGAGAGGAGAGTGGAGTGAGAGGTGGGAGTTATAAGAGGGCTAAGTGGGGTGAAAGGGATGAGAGGGGTGAGAGGAGAGAGGGGTGAGGTGCTAATTGAGAAGCTGCAGTTGAATAAACAAGTCTGTTGTATAGAGCGACAGAATAACACAGACTAATTCATCTGTGGCATAGAGGCTGCATTGGGCTCACAAAGGTACCTGAACATTGTATGAGTTTACAGTGCAATGATTAGTAGGGGTGGGTGGGGTAGGTGGTTGGGGGGGGATGTAGGGGTGAGTAGAGTAGATGATGAAGGGATGTAGGGGTGGGTGGGGTAGGTGGTTGGGGGGGGATGTAGGGGTGAGTAGAGTAGATGATGAAGGGATGTAGGGGTGGGTGGGGTAGGTGGTTGGGGGGGGATGTAGGGGTGAGTAGAGTAGATGATGAAGGGGTGGGTGGGGTAGGTGGTTGGGGGGGGATGTAGGGGTGAGTAGAGTAGATGATGTAGGGGTGGGTGGGGTAGGTGGTTGGGGGGGATGTAGGGGTGAGTAGAGTAGATGATGAAGGGATGTAGGGGTGGGTGGGGTAGGTGGTTGGGGGGGGATGTAGGGGTGAGTAGAGTAGATGATGTAGGGGTGGGTGGGGTAGGTGGTTGGGGGGGGATGTAGGGGTGAGTAGAGTAGATGATGTAGGGGTGGGTGGGGTAGGTGGTTGGGGGGGGATGTAGGGGTGAGTAGAGTAGATGATGAAGGGATGTAGGGGTGGGTGGGGTAGAGTGTTTTGTACATACAGAAGCAGAGAGAGAGTCAGTGTTTGCTCATAGATCCACCTACTGTCATAAAATGGCATTTTGGAACATCATAGATTCCTTCTTTCTGCTGACTGGATGGGACCTAAAAGTTGTAACAGGTGATTAACACAAAGTGCCCACCGTACCAAAAATAAAGACTAGCAGACAATGTTCAAAATAATTTAATCTTTATAGTCTTTATTTAACCTTTTATCTTTTTAAATAATAAAGCAGCAGCACTGCATGTTGGATTCCATGTTGAAGAGAGCCTCACTACTTACAGCCTCCTGCTGACCCCCAGCCCTGTACATGAGTCTTGGGAATGGGCAGAGCTTGACAGGTTACCTGGTAAACACTCTCCTCTGATACTGGACCACAGAGAGCCTCGTGTCCAGCTTCAAACACAATGTACTAGGGCAGTAACGCAGCATGTACAGGCAGAACGAGAGAGAGAGAGAGAGAGGGAGAGAGGGAGAGAGGGAGAGAGGGGCACAGTAATCACTTTAAAGAAGACATTTTAGTGGTGGCACGGGAAGTTTGCATTTTAATAGACTACAAGGAAGACATTAAGTACATTGACTGCGAAGATATTCTCAAAAATTTAAATATTGAAAATTATTATTGAACATAATCTACTAAAGCAAAGCAATATTGAGTGCATTCACATGCACTTAATAATCATAACTGGATTTCTCCAGCTATCTGATTATTCAAATGGTCATGTAAACAGCATACTCCAATTTAGAGTATAGAGCTGTCCTTAGGGTGTAGAGTATAGAGCTGTCCGGGAAGCAGCCGGCAGAATTAAACACAGCAATGGCTCATTAAAAAAAGCTCAATTCTATCTTTACATCAATATAGAGAAAGCTGTTGACAGGGCAGCATTGTGCACTATTAATAACCATAAAAAAGGAAGTTCCATATTTGCTGGTAAAGCGGGTCAATGTTTACAAAAAGCTGCAGCAGGAAGTTTGAAGTTTACATCACATAAATCTGTAAGATTATTGGCTGGTTGCAAAGTAGAAATCTGATTATTGCCTGACTCATGTAAACCCAGAGTTTTCCCATTATCTGAATACTCAGATAAATGCATGTAAACACATTGATTGGATTATTGACAAAATCTGATTTTCTGCAGTTATCAGATTATTAAGTGCATGTAAATGCACTCATCGCTGTCAGAAACTGGCACTTATGGAGTTCTGATGTAAACTCCATACATCTATGTGATGTTGCAGCTACTCCACAGAGTATACTGTAGCTGGCTA
>NC_137509.1:575000-637500 GCF_041902795.1 Electrophorus electricus
TGTTGCCAGTCTCAGCCCGCAAAGATTTAGGATATGTGTGAAGGAAATATTGTTGTGTTTCTTTCTCTATCATTGTAAAACGTGAGAAAGCTTAGCATAAGATTAGAAGAACAGGACGTTCCCTAGAGAACGTCCTTGAAGAAATACACTCCTTCCAAGGAGTTATCTGGTCTCAGCAGAAGCAAACCCTCCCTCGTTCTCTCGAACGCTACGGCTATTATATAAGGGGAGGGAAATCACCCAAAGGAGAGCGAAGCAAATAGGCACGCTCATTTTTTGAAACTAATAACTCAATAAAATCTTCTTATCCACATCTGACTCCTTGTTTGCTGAATTTCCACCACAATATGGCAAGAATTTATGCTACTATGATTGGCTAATCTGATACAGTGATCATTGTGAAAGGCAAACATTTTTCACAAAACTAATTTCAAATTCAGTAACCAATTTATTTCACAGCTAATGAGTAATAACCAAAAAAGACAATGCTCAAGAGTTCAGAAAATCAAATTTGCCAAATGTAAATTAGTACAATCTATTTGGATGGATTGGGTTCCCAGCATCACACCAGGCAGGTAGCAAGTACACCAGGCAGGTATGGATCAAATGCTAACTAAATATGGGTGGAAAATGAGTGAAATATAACTGAAATATAGGTGAATGTGGTTGCTTACCGAGTGAATTGTCTTGATGGCTACAAACTTGTGATTTCCCTCTTTCCCACAGACATATCCAAAGGCTCGGTGGTCTCGCGTGTCTCTGGCAATGTACGAGATTTCATGGACAGAATGGTGGTGTTGTAATACCTGTGGATTACAACCACAGCAATGTCACCAGCATTTTAATTAGACTTGATCACCAGTGTCACAGGATTACAGAGTAATGATGGACTACATGTCCAGTGTCACAGGAGTACAGAGTAATGATGAGCTACATGTCCAGTGTCACAGGAGTACAGAGTAATGATGAGCTACATGTCCAGTGCTGCAGATTCACATGATTAAGGCTAACCCTGACCCTGACCCTTCCTACAGACCCCTGCTGCTGCTGTGCCCTGAGGCAAGACATTCACACCCAGTTGTCCAAACAGTGGCATTATGTATAGTGGCATTGTGTATATAATCATAATATACATATATTGTACATACATTGTTAATATATTTTGTACATACATAGAATATATATATTTCTCTTTGCATATATATATTTCACATATATAGAATATCTATATTTCTCTATGCACCCCTGTTTTCTTTTCCTCAGTTTGGACAGAGCACTCTCAACCATTTCACTGCGAGTTATACTGTGTATGACTATGTATGTGATGAATAAACCAAACTTGAACTATTTAATCCAGCAGGAGTAGCAAAATTTACCCTATCTACTCTGGGGTTGCATTATTTAACCCCATCTACCCCAGGGGTGGCAATATTTAACCCCATCTACCCCAGGGGTGGCATTATTTACCCCAATTTTCCCAGGTCCCCTCTACCCTGTATATGGGGAACAGCAATGAGTAGTGAATACATATAGAAGCAGTGAACTTTCCCTGATTTGTTCTTGTGAATTTGTGTTGCTCTTCCCAAGATTTATAATTTACATTTTCAGCATTTGGCAGTCGCTCTTATCCAGAGAGATTAACATATTAGTTCTGACTTGTATGGTAACATATTAATATATTTATTAGTTATGACTAGAATTATAACATTAACATTTATTAGTTATGACTGGAAATGGAAGGCATGACTCTGGTCCTGCTGGAACCTTGTCCTACCTGCTCTACCAGATGTGATAAAGGATCTTTTGGTGACTTCAACTAATTAAGGAGATAATTATATTCATAAACAATTTTTAAGTCAACTACTTCAGCGATCAGAGGTGACCAGGGCATGTCAGGGCCTGCAGACGGAAGCTGGGTTAGAGTTAGACCCTTCAGAGAGACAGCAGCTGGATTAGTGCTGGTGGCAGCACTCACCCCAGATCTCTCATCGTAGATCTGAATTCCACAGAAGGAGACGGTCAGGAACACACGCTGCTTGTGTTGACCTCGAGACCGCGCTGATGCGGCAATGCCCTGTGGGAGAGGAGAGAGAGACGGAGGTTGACCCTAACCCCTAACCCTGTGGGAGAGGAGAGCCATGGAGAGAGACTGAGGAGGCAGGAGGAAAAACATGCAGGAACCTGATGAGCCATGGGTTAGGTTTAACCTTAACCCTCAACCTCCAACTCCCAACCCTAACCCCCAACTCCCATACCAAACCCTAAACACTATCCCCCAACCCAAACCCTTATTAAAGTGTAGAAACAGGTAGAGGCTGTTAAGACTGCATCCTCTGAAACACAGCTCTTATAATCATTTAGTTTAATGATTTCAATTCCACAACACCTCACAATCACGCTGAGTGCACCTGATCCCCTGACCCCTTTTATCTAAATTATTAGACTATTAATAGACACTCAATTCAAAAGTCATGGCTAAACACACACAGACACGTGCACAAACACATGCAAACACACTGATGTACCCACAGCAAGACAACTAAGCATGAGTTTTCTCCAACCTATCAGAACATGTCTGATGAAGAAAGGAACTAAGACCAGAACATTTCTATTCAGCTGACAATTGACAATCTTCTCTACCCCTAACCCTACACTATGGTAACCCTACCCTAACCACACCCTACCCTACAGTAACCCTAACCCCACCCTACCCTACAGTAACCCTTCCCTTCAATATCCCCACCCTACCCTACAGTAAACCTACCCTACAGTAACCCTATCCTAACCCCACCCTACCCTAGAGTAACCCTACCCTAGAGTAACCCTACCCTACAGTAACCCTACCCTAGAATTCAACAGGTCAGAGCACAGGGCCAGTGAGAGGCTAGTGCAGATAGGCCTCCCCATTCCCACCCACACTACAGTAGCCTCACACACCGGCCCTGGGGGCAGGGACAGCTACTGCTAAAATGTCAAATGACATTTCAATGCCTAAAAAAACACTACAAAAATAACTTTGTCTCTCCATCTTTGAGCAGTGACTGTTGAAGCTGCAATTACAATATTTAGCTATATATAATAGCATTTACCATCACAAAAAATAATATAATAAAAATGTTTAGATTATATTGTATAAATATAGTTAGACATCAAAATCAACTGTTGGAGTAAACATGAGTAATGAATCATTTATAATGATTAAACAAAATCCCCTATAGCTTCCTGTATTAATATCTGGATAAAAATAATGTACATCCAAAATTACCCACAATCGCTCATACTGGTCATGTTATTTATGGGGTTTTATTTGTTTGTTTAGAGATCTCATTACACCATCTGTGCTGTTTTGGGTACTTGTGAATACAAGCAAGACAGAAACAATCATGTTATTATGACATGAAAGTTCCCAATTAATTATTGCACAATAAACGTCATCATTGCCTGTCCTTTAAAGTAGAACCGCACTATACATATGACAGTTTTTCTGAATAGATTATTCCAGACTCCTCGTGAACACCCTACAGCCCCAAGATCCACTTTTATGAAGATTACACCATAACAGGAAAGATTACACCATAGCAGGAAAGCCATCTCTCACTGAACTGCTGTTCAGGCTCTGCCACACAGGAGGAACACAGGAGGAACCCCAAAGCAGAAACATTTACAATATTCACACCTGTAGCTAATCAATCATCATTTCCCCCTTATTTCAGTAATTATTTTTATATAATTTAACAGGATAAATCCTGCTGACACTCAGGCCATATTTTCTGCAGGCTGAGGTTTAGAATACTCATCAAGACAGAAAATTCTTATATACAGGGCATCACTGCAAACATCACAAATTTTAATAAATTTTAAATTGAGACAGAAAATCTTCATTTCATTTCTTTCCATATATGAATTCAGTCATTCATTCATTCCTGAGCTGAAAATAATTGTCAAATTTCAGAAAAAGAAGTCGAATTTCCTTATGACTACAGCTGGAAGTTCTCTCATAGCAGTGGGCGAATGTTCCTGTGCATCTCAGCAGGAAGCTGTCACGCTAAGGCCCCTCCTCCCAATCATCTCCCTGTGTGTGTGTGTGTGTGTGTTTGTCTGTATGGCCACACCCTCCCTGTGTTTCACACCTGCTCCTCATTGTGTATCGTTAGTGTGCATGAATATAAGTCTTGTGTTTGAATGTGAATGTTGTCGATGTTTGAACCCTGTTAGCCTCCTAGCCACATAGTCATCTTTGTTTTGTGTAATAATAAACGTTCATTGTGTGTAACAACTCCTGCCCTGCCTCCTCACATCACAGACGCGACACTCGGGTCTCCGATGAAGTCTGTCTAAAGCCCCGCCCCATGGAGCCCTACCTTCAGCTTCACCATAGAGTCCTGGCAGAGTTTGTCTCCACGTGCTGCAGACACGGCCTCAATCCCAATTAGCTTGGCCTTGTACTGGACGCCATCTCCCCTGAACCGCTTAATCAGAGCCTGCTCACCACAACGCTGACCTGAGGTTGGGGGGGGGGGGGCACAGAGGGAGAAGGAGAGAAGGAAGGAAGTAGACAGAAAGAGAGACAGGCAGACAGAGAGGAGGAAGGAAGTTAACTTATAAGCAATCAGAGGTAATAAACTCAAATACAACTCATGGGTTAGGGAGTCAAACTCTAGCTGGTCTGTGTATTAATTTGTGAGTTTTCTGCGTGTGGTATTTTCAGACCCTCAGAATACAGCTTTCCATGTTCTTCACACTGCAAGGAAGCATGAGTCTAAATATATAACTACATATATGCAAAAAAATTAAATGAAAGATCTTTGGTTTTGAATCTGATCGTAAAAACAAGAGTGAAGGAGTAAAGGCAGGATCATCCAGGGGGTGTTCCATGTACTGTTCCCATGGGGCCTCTACAGCTTCCCAGCTAAGGCTCATTATTTCAGTCAATAGCACACCCACAGTCCTGTGGGGTTGGGCCAGGGTGCAGAGCAGAGCAGAGCTGGGAGAAGAGAGGGAACCGGTGCTATACAAGACGACTGCAGCCTTCACACAACCACGTAGTTACCCTACACTTCCTGTTGGGGGGAAAAACTCTGCAGCTCTACTGCACAGCGGGCATGTCGCCTCACTTCACTTCAAGTATCACAACATCTGCCCTGCCTATGCTACCGTATGGGTTAATAACTGATCACAAAAAAGGTTACTGAAAATGATTACAGCTAATATTTCTTATTTTTCTAAATGAAATACTAATGACATGTTTTAACATGCAGTATGTTTCTGTATGTAATGAAAACATGTCAACATGTTTAAATCAAGAGCAATAAGTCTAGTCCAAATAAGTCTTCATTACAAAGGGTCAGGGTCAGGGTCAGGAGCTTGGTTATTTTCATTTAGACTTAAGGTTCAGGCCAAGGTTAGAGTTCAAATTAAAGCTTGCGTCATGGTTAGGGTTTAGATTAAATCTTTGGTCAGGGCTAGAGTTCAGATTAAATCTTGGGTTAGGGTCAGGGTTCAGATCAAATCTTGGGTCAGGGTTAGGGTTCAGATTAAATCTTTGGTAAGGGTTAGGGTTTTGATTAATAAGGCTGTGTGAATATGAGCATATAAATATATGATATACATCCAGGTGCTCAACACCATCAAACAGGAGTCTCTTCACAGCACACACCCAATTACACAAGGCATCCACATGACTAAGACCCCATTACATAACACGTACAAGACCCTTGTGTGTGGTGAGTGGATGCACTTAAAGACTTTTGTGATAACCACATGATGCACCATCGTGTCATTCCTAGTATTTATGAGACCTGACTTCATTAAAAGATCCCTTGCACTTGCCTCTGTGTGTCAGGCTCCCACATCACAACTACTAACCCCAACCAGAATAGGGTTTGACAATACCTACCTCACCTACTAACCCCAACAATAGTAGGGTTTCTCAATGTCTTCTTAACTGGCACATCACAATGTCAAAGGGAGAGGGGTTGTGTAGCTTTACAATGCTGCTATAATTTTTATATATTTTAACACTAACAACTATTCAATTAATTACATTAATACATTCAATACGATTCATTATTTTAGCTCTTACAATGAAAAACCATACGTCAGCTTTGTTTGAGAATCTAACTTAAAGCTGGTATGATGTTTGATGTCCTTTATTTAAAAAAAAGTGGTCAAAGCATTTCTTTCATTTATTAGTCAGTATGTTTAAAATGTAAATGTACGGACACGTGGAAAAACCATTTCTCTCGCTACCATAAACTGACTTCGGCACTGGAGATAATTCATATTGTAGAAAGTATTATTTTTTTATGCGTCCATGTATAAAGTAAATTAATCAATTTTAGCATTTCATTTTGAAAGCTTGTATTAATAAAAAATGAACTGATTACTCACAAAAGGGGAAACTGACTGATACATGTTTTTAGGAGGAACTCTACATGCCTTACTCTACATATTCAGAATTTCTGTGGCTCCAGTTAATCTCCATGTAAAACACCATGTAATAAAAACAACGTACTAAATACAGAAGCACTATGTAATAAAACCATAAGCACTATGTAATAAAAATAAAACACTTTGTAATAAAAACAAAAATTGTAATGAAAATAATTTCTGAGTTATAGCAGTTATATGGTTATATAGCTGATACAATAGGATTATTGCAGGCAGGTGCAGCCCAGTGTCAGAAGGTCGAGGAGGATTAGGGTTCAGCATCATGTGATGTTTGTCAGCCATCGACGATCGGTCCAACGATCGGTCCAACGATCGGTCCAACGATCGGTCCAACTCCATTCTAGAGCATCAGCCTGTTGGAGTTCTCTGTCATTGGGTAATCTGCTAATAGTCAAAGAAGTTAATTAACTACAAGATCTGGCCGTTATACTTCATGGCCTAATAGCCCCATTAGGTTAATTTGGTTTGGTTAAACTGTTGCCAAATTCAGAAGGACAAGGAAAAATAAATAAAATAAAATCACAGCCATATCACTTGACCAATATGAAAAAAACTACACCCTTTTGCCCAAACACTGAAATGGTAGGTTTAATCTACTGGGTGACTAATACTTTCTTGGTATCAGCACTGACCCCTGTATCTAGCAGTATCCCAGTTCAATGGCACTTTGACTAACGGTGCCACTAACCTACTGTAGTGGCTATAATGTATTCTGTGAGTAGATGACAAAGCACTTTGCTAAGTCACTGTGGATAAGAGCATAGGCTAAATTCCAAAAAATGTAAATGTGATGTATTCCTAACCTTAAAATTGCAGGGGTCCCAACCACACACAGGAAAGAATCCACACGCACACTAGAAATCATATGACGTGTCCAGATAAGTTAGACAAAGGTTTAAATTAGACCCACAGGTTCAGGACCTGTTGAGGTGGAGAGGGTTAGGGTAGGGGTTGATCCTGGAGACAATTCAGTGGCAGTTGAGGGTGTGATGGCAAACGTGCGCGCACACACACACACACACCCCCGCCACACGCACACACACATGCAAGGCTGATTATCTACATGATGGAGGTCTGGTGAACACTCCCCTCAAGTACATGTAAATGATCAAATATAAACATCATATAGCAGGTACTGCAACAGTGCCATGAAGGAACCCTTTCCCTGGAGTGCAGCAAGAGTTAGCAATCTGTCAACATTCTGTCCATGCAGAAAAATCAACAAACCCTGTGATTAATAAAACTCAAATCCATGAACCAACCAAAGGTTTATTTCCTTATTCAACTGCTCATTATTCCAATTTCTAATTTTAAAAATCATATTAAGAATATTTTAAGTGATATGTACTTGTTTCTCTTTTAAATGTTTTATAGAACATCAGTCTCTTTCGTGTGAGTTTCTTGTGCATCTGTGGTGGTGGTTGGCGTTTCTCCCTTTTTCATCTCCTTTCCTCTCAAGTAGCTTGCCAGGCTAAATCTGCAAACATGAATATGTAAATAAGAATGTGTAAATAAAAATGTGTTCTTGCCTGTTTAAAATTAAGCTTACATTCAAATCTTTTAAAAACGTTTACATTTAAAGCTTATTAAAATGTGTTTGTTCCAAAAGGAACCACAATAGAGCCTTCCACCTTCTGCTGGGCTGAGCCAAACCACCACAGAGGCAGGCAGAGACAGGCAGACAGTGCCAGAGAGAACCCTGCCGCCCTGTCACATGAACCGTGCCAGCGACCTTCAAACGAAGCAGCAGCACACTGCCTCCCCATGACAGGCAGTGGATACAGCAGATGGCAGCAGATGGGTGCACATGATGAGCCTTCATGACAGACATGTTTGGCACGGGCCGTTTAACTGGGGAGACCTCGGGTTAGCCCTGGAGCTGCCAGGTTTCCCACAAATAAATCACCAAAAATGCTGGCCTACACAGAAATAGTTCATACTTGCCTTCATGAGTGAAGACTTAAGAAATGAGGCTCTGTGGGAGCAGGGCAGCGAGTGTGACCCCAGAGAAGGGTTTACCGATCTCACGGGCAAAGGATGTCAAAGATACAACCCCTATCTCCGTGTGTTAACTTGTCCCCTTTATTTTCACTCCTATCTATTTGTCAAAAGGTCCCTTGCGCTAACATTTGCTTTAACCGATTTAACATTATGCAAATTACATACAGCATTCAAGAAGTCACTGTAGTACTGACCAATCAAGAAGTCAGCAGCATTGCCAAAACGTCTTGTTTTTCTAGTGTATTGTGTAAACTACCTTTACTTGAGTGTATAGTACAACTAGTCTAACCTTACACATGGTGTAAAGTATGCAATCTCATTTTATATTTTATTAAACTGTACTCAGCTATATCACCCAGGAAAGTGTTTAATTGGATTCTGTTGTGAATACACAATAAAAGCATGATACACACATATATTACATCACAAAGTATTTCATTAAAAAAGGCATTTTAAGAACCAAGAATATAAGAGCTGCCTACTTTGAATAACAATAGAATTCAGCTTCCTGACTGACAGGTTAATTTGCACCCTGTTGGTCTTGTAGTTGAGGCAGGTCTCAGAGGAGAGGCGAACTGGGAGATTAAACCCACAGTGCCACTAAAATATACAATGATCACCATGTAAAGATTAATATAAACCCCAACATGATAATCAGAATGATTCCTAGTGAAGCCATATTTTTGATACCAGTTGTATTTTCATGACAGTTTTGTACAAGACCATATGTCTGAGTCATATTTTGCACAGATTACTGTCAGAGAGCAACAGTTGCTATGGAGATTGAGAAAATCCAATGGTGAGAGGAAGTTCCATTTATGGATGCAGCGCATCTGGGTCTTTCCTTCAGACTTCAGTGGGAAGGATCAAATGATGCTCACTCACAACAGAATCAAAGCATACAGGCATGTGGGGGGTTGTCAAATTTAGGTATTTAGGATGGCATGTTTACATTTATGGCATTTAGCTGGTGCTTTTATCCAAAGCAACTTGGCAGTGGAGGGGCTTGAACCCACAACTTTCTGATTACAAGTCAAGTACCTTAACCACTGAGCTACCACTGTCCCCCTGCATAGCTATCTTCCCCCCAGTCTCAACCCATCAGAGCATGCAGTGTAAACAGGGTCAGTACAGAGCATGCAGTGTAAACAGGGTCAGTACAGAGCATGCAGTGTAAACAGGGTCAGTACAGAGCATGCAGTGTAAACAGGGTCAGTACAGAGCATGCAGTGTAAACAGGGTCAGTACAGAGCATGCAGTGTAAACAGGGTCAGTACAGAGCATGCAGTGTGAACAGGGTCAGTACAGAGCATGTAGTGTAAACAGGGTCAGTACAGAGCATGCAGTGTAAACAGGGTCAGTACAGAGCATGCAGTGTAAACAGGGTCCTTACAGCTCTTCAGATCTTTCAGATGACACTCTAAATATCTACCACCAAGCTGTTTGTGCAAGGACTCGTTTCATTACCGACAGCTGTCTATGTGAAGTGAAATGTAGGATTTCTCTCATCCATCACCCAGACAGAAACCTGCCATGGAATCCATCACTGTGTCTTGGCTCAAACACTTCCTACCCATCTAATGTGACAGGCGTCTCTAAACTAACACTGTAATCCATATTGCTCCGCTCTTGCCAGTGCGATCCACTATTGCATAACTGATTACTATGCTTTCTGTGCTGTCTGCTGTGTCTGGCCTGTCACTGCTCTGATGAGCAAAGCCAAACGCTCAGACGGGCAGCAATCATATGCCCTTCTCAGATCCACAGTCTTCCTTACAGCAACGCAATGCAACAACTAGACAGCAGCTATAAAATGGCCCCAGTGGAGCCAGGACCCAGAGAAACAGCTCAGAGCAGATTTACTGCGTACTGAAGTGCTGTTATTCATTATGGGATACAGGAGAGTGAATGAGAGAGGGGGGGGGGGGGGGGGGGTGACTGAGAATAAGAGTATGATGGAGAACAAGAGAAGTAGGAGAGGGAGGGTGTGTGTGTGTGGGGAGAGAGAGAGAGAGAGAGAGAGAGAGGGAGGAGGGAGTGAGGCTTCTTCCTTAATAATTTTCTATCTCCCGGTCAGTTTAATTGTATTTAATTCTTGATAACATCCCTTAGCAGACTCAGAAAATTTGATGCGATTTAGAATAACACCTGTCCCGCTCTTGTTATGAGTTAGAATATGACCTGTCCCGCTCTTGTTATGAGTTAGAATATGACCTGTCCCGCTCTTGTTATGAGTTAGAATATTACCTGTCCTGGGGAGGCTAAGCATTCAGGTGGCAGCCTGTGACCTCGGCACGTCCACTTCCACCAATTTCTCAAAGCTTCTCTGTTCGGTAACCCTGCTACTAGGGTTCACTAGCTGCACTGTAGTTCCTTACTCGAATGTTTGTAGAATGTGAGACAGTAAAGGATTTAACCAAATTCACAACAGCATTGTGACTTGATATCTGTAATATAAATGCACTACCACTGACAAGAAAGGGCTTCATCAGCATTTAATTTTTGCATCAAAAGACTAATTTGATTAGTTGGTAAAGTAAATTCAAAATAATTGTACAATTATTTAATTTTGTTTTTCAATTATGCTTACTTTCCTTTTTGTATATAAAAAATATATTTCCTTTTTGCATATGACATTCAAACCGAACACCATAAGGACAGGTCACACACATTTGAAGCCAGTAATCCTCTGTGGGTGTGCACGCCTTTACCTGCGGGTGTGGGTGTGTGCGCCTTTACCCGTGGGTGTGCATTTACCTACAGCTGGGGGTGTGACTGTGTATTAATACTATACATTTTCTCCACACTGTTAATCCCAATTTTGAACAAGTGCTAAAAACACCTGATGACAATAAAAACTGGCGTTCTTGTTCCCAGTACCAGTAGATCATCTATAACCACCCACTCATTCATAACCAGACATACAACACCAATTAGACCTCTTAGAGGCCTACACAACCAGCATCAGCACGTCTGACCCAACATTGACCCAAGTTTGATGTCTGACCTATGTCATCTCAGTGTCATATCTGGTGCGTGTGTGTGTGTGTGTGTGTGTGTGTGTGTGTGTGTGTGTGTGTGTGTGTGTGTGTGTGTGAGAGAGAGTGAGCGAGTAAGTGACAGAGATCTGCACTGAACAGTCCTAACCTCTTCTCCTGGACTCCTGTTTCACACTGGCTTTGATGCTTGCTTGCGTTTCTGCCTCTGTCGACATCCTCCTGAGTCTAGGTTCTTCCTAAGTGCATGGAGCTCACGCTGCATGGAGTAGTTGCCTAGACTGTCCACTCACGGTGCATGGAGTAGCCGCCTAGACTGTCCACTCACGGTGCATGGAGTAGTCGCCTAGACTGTCCACTCACGGTGCATGGAGTAGTTGCCTAGACTGTCCACTCACGGTGCATGGAGTAGCCGCCTAGACTGTCCACTCACGCTGCATGGAGTAGTTGCCTAGACTGTCGACTCACGCTGCATGGAGTAGCCGCCTAGACTGTCCACTCACGCTGCATGGAGTAGCCGCCTAGACTGTCCACTCACGCTGCATGGAGTAGCCGCCTAGACTGTCCACTCACAGTGGGTAGTGTAGCCCACTACAGAATGGAGTCTGGGTAGTGTAGCCCACTACAGAATGGAGTCTGGGTAGTGTAGCCCACTACAGAATGGAGTCTGGGTAGTGTAGCCCACTACAGAATGGAGTCTGGGTAGTGTAGCCCACTACAGAATGGAGTCTGGGTAGTGGTTCTCCAATGCAGAGTGGAGTCTGTGCTTGTCTTCACTCTAGTCCAGCTCCTTTAGTTAAGCTCAATTTGATCCCGCGTTGTCATGGACACAAATCCAAAAATGTGTGCAAGAGTCCTCTTTCAAGACACTGTGGATAAACAGTAAGACAGAAACATAGCCAAGTTAGCCATGGATGTTCAGACTAGTCATGACCCTCCAACATGACCTATTCATTTATATGTGGTGCTTTTAATACCTAAACACCAATCAGTGTTCAACACAACCAACTCAGTGCCCAGGTATGTCTTTCCCACTCAAGAAAAAATGCCATTGTTGAGATGAGATATGGGCATAGTTATTCTTTTCTAATCACCGAGAAGTAAAATCTTAACATGTCATATTTAATGCCACAGCTTACATCATCAACAAAAAAAAAACAAAACCAACAAAATTACTGGGCTGGCGTTTTATTTCTCTACTGAAGCATCCCAGGCATTGAAGACACCTGCTGCCCATGGGTGGTACTATTCCTGTGCCCCACCCTAACCTAGTTAGGTTAACCCTAACCCAGATTTACACACACCAAGAGTATGGTTAACCCTAAGATAGATCTACACACACTCCTACAGGACATTCCCACCTCAAACTCAGCAGAGCGTGTCAATGTCTCTTCCATAATTCTCATTATTATAGAGACAGCCTCTGCTTCCTATCTTTGATGGAAAATGGTCTTATGCAATGTCAGACTTCTCTTCAAACTGCTGGTAACTAGGTCACTATGGTGCTCAACGTGTCTTTCCAGCTTGTGTGTCTTGGCTGATTTGGGTCAGCGCCAACAAGCGCTCATTTTCCCATCAGTGCTAATGAGCGCTCCCTTCCCACCCAATCACTCATTTATCTCCTCCTCTCTCTGTTTTGAGAAAATCAACTTTTGAACTCAAAAAAATAAAGTCAAATCCTGTTTGTCAATAATTTATATCTTCATGTAATTATGAAGGTTAAAATAAAGGCAGACATGATATCAATGAACACTGGAGCAGGGGAATCCTGAAACGTTTTCTACAGGGACAAGCTTGCATTCAACATGAGCAATCCAACCAGCTGCCAGTCAAATTAATACTGTGAAAACATGACAGCTGCTTCACTTTCAACACAGCACAGGATTTAAAAAAGTGAGAGATGTGCATGAGTGGCAGTGGCCTAGTTTAGCAAGAGAGATAGGGACCTGTGGGAGTGAGATTCACATTCTGTCATGGAAAATCTGTGTTAGTTCTCAAGCCGTGAATCATTCCTTTACTAGACAAATCAGTGTCAGTGGGGCACCACATCCCACAGGATTTCACTCTATGTTTGACGTCAGTGACGATTATGTGAATTTTCTAACTAAATAAAAACATAGAAGTCTGTACTTTCAAATTTCAGGTAACTCAAAAATTAACCAGCATTTTAACTTATTTGAGTAAAAGAAAAATGCCAGACAGACAACCCCACCGCTTAAGGACACCAAACTACAAGGCCACGATCCTACCACACGTTAGGACCATACTGCACCGATGATCAAACAGCTCGCTCTCAGACTGGAGCTCTGAATGAATCTACAAATTCTTATTAATATCTTATCACTCGCTTACAAGATTAATCAGATTCATAGACAGAAAATACCAGAATCAAAACAGTGAATTTTTTGACAGTGATTTCTTGACTTTAATTTCTTAATGAACAACTCTCAAGGCAAGTAAAGATTTATTGAAACTTCCTTCTAATGATACCAGTTGAAGTAAACAACAACATATGCTGAAACCAATAGGCCATCCAGTAAGTATTACAGTATTAGAGTTACAGTATTACAGGGTTACAAGGCCCAAAAACCAACAAACCAATCAAACATCTGTCTGCTCTTCATGTTAGCAGCCAAATAGTACATTTCATAAGCCCCCGAATAAAGGTGCTGAGGTCACCAAGAATATAGTGGAGTATGAAGGTTATTTAAAATATATATAACATTGAGGTACACTGCCTATTTATGCCTGTTCTTTTACACACCTAATCCGTATCATAAACCCTTAACCCTTTGAGTGTCACAGAACACGCCCCTCTCACGGTCACATGGTACAGCCCGCCGCGTGCAGTGGGAGTTAATAGCTTGTCTCGTTTGTAACCACGCCCATGTTTAGCACACACCTGCACCTGGTTTAGTCCAGTTATGTTGCCTGTATTTTAACCGCTGTAGGTGTGTGCTTCGTTGTCGGCCGTTGCCTCTGTTAGGCTACTCAACAGTCTTGTAGGTTAGATTTACTGATAATGTTTTGCAATAAAAGTATACGTTATATGCATATATGTATAACTTTAGCTAGCTAACATGCATCCCATCGAGGTGAGTGTGCTGATCTATTTGCATGACAACATACAAGTGATGCAACAGACAACGCATATGGAACTGAAAAAGACAATACAAAGCAAAGTCTTGAATTATGATCATTTTTTTATTTGTTTGTATTAAACAGAAAATATAGAATATAGTAAAAGTCTAACTGAAAACTGCATGAATCAACTGTTGAATTCTATCACTATCGAATTTTTCCTCTTAATGCCCACAGTGCACAATCAGAAAGCAATTGGCTATTCCTGCACAGCCACCGGCCCCAGCCTCGCTTCCACATTTCAAATGGTCTAGAACTGCATTAAAGAAATCAAATTACACATCATTTAACAAAAGAGCCCAAGACACTATATCACTGGACAATAATTACATGGTGAAGTGTATTTACTACACCACTTGCTAGATTTTTATGAAAAAAAACCTCAAAATCTAATAACAATGTGACTTAAAATGACCAAATGCCATTTTGTGAAAAATCTCTGAATATGCTATATTCTGCTTTTTAGTGCGTTTTCCAGTACCAGAACCATACTGGATAATAATAAGTTATTTATATAGCTCCTTTAACGAGCCGAAGCAGTAAAGGGAATGTATAGTGTCAGTAGGTAGCTAGACGTGATGAAAGTGTCTCAGTCATCACATTGCATGTCACTGGGCTTCCATATTATGAATGGCAGGCACTCAAATCTGCTACCACACTGAGAAAAAAGGAACTGTTTGTGGAGATAATTAGGCCCTCCATACAACACAGTTTATCTCTGGTCACAGAAGAATGATTAAACCTGTGCTGGGAACCAAAAAAAATCCTGCCATCTCAATATGCTAATGATGGTACCAGCCTGGCAGACAGAGCTAGTCCTGCTGCTAGTGTCCATCACTCAACTGACAATACTCTAAACCAGCCATTACACTGCAGCACACAGACCCACAAAGAACCATCACACCCACGCCACACAGAACATGGCTGAAGCTCAACGTCTAAATACGCAGAAAGTATTTGACATGTATTAAAAAGAAAAATAACTTTATCTTGCAGTAAAAAGAGTACCGGTAGATGAAGAATGACATTTAGTCAGTTCCCGAACAAAACTTTATCTGAAACAAAATGTATTTGTTTATATAAAATTAAATTTTTAGTAATTCACTAAACCCAGGAAAGCGCTAAGCTCTTTTATATCTGTCAGTGCTGGAGTGTCTTGAACAGCTCTCACTTTTTCCTTGTTACAGATTAAATCTATTCCCATCAAACATGTGACCTAGATATTCAATCTGTTTTCCCAAAATCACATTTGGATCTCTTTACTCAGTCCATTTTCTTGGATGGACTTTCAAGGTTCCCAAGGTGTTCCTGCCCATTTCTGCACATAATAAGCAAATCATCCAAGTACACTACCACATTCAGACCTTTCATTAGATTTTCCATAACCTGCTGGAATATGGAAGGAGTAGAGCCAATTCCAAAAGGCCAATCTATTGTAAACATTCAAGCCCTTGTATGTGTTAATGATGGTATATTTCTTAAAGTAGTCATCCAATACCACTTGCTAATGAGCAACAGCTAGGTCTATCTGAAAATATTTTCCCTCCACTGCGAGTAGCCATCATTTCCTCAAAGTGAGGTAGGGGGTAGATTTCAATGTTTGCTGCCTGATTCATTGTAACTTTGTAGTCACCACACATTTGAATGATACCATCTCAACCACTGGAATGACAGGTGTAGCCTATATGATGTTCTTCACAGGTGAAATGTTTGCTCTCTCTTGCCTCTCAAGCTCCGTGTCAACCAGTCTTTCATCACAAATGGCAAAGGCCAACTATTATAAACTTGGGCATCACATCTGGCTTCACAGAAATAGTGACCTTCACATCTATTAGAGTACCTAGTTTGTTGTGGAAAGTCTCACTGTATTTATGAAAGCACTTCCTGAATAAACTTGGGTTTCTCAGTTCTTGCCTGCCATGTCTGATTTGTCTCCAGTCCAGCTTTATTTTTTGTAACCAGTTCCTCACACAATGAGTAGGCCCAGTTCCTTTGGCCACATTCAGTAGTAAAGTCTCTGTCTGATTCTTGTAGGCTACTTTGGCCAAAACCTGTCCAAACACTGGAATATTTCTACAAGTATTTGTCTTTTGCTCGACACGCATGCCCTATAGTGGCAAATGTCCAAAGGCCTTATTTATGAAATTATGCTCATGGCAGTTCCTGTGTCAATATGCATTGTAACGTTTTGCTTTTCCACTATGAAATTGGCCGAAGACAACAGTTTGTCTGCATTACCCACAGAACGTGTGTAGTTCTGGCTCTTCAGATGCTGAGACAAGGCTTGCAACTGCATGGTTACCATGCTGAATCTGCTTTCGAACGTGTCTGCTTTTTATCTCGACATGCCTTCTTAATGTGTCCTATTTTACCACAATTATGGCATTTTGTGTCCTTAAAGCAGCATTCATAGGGATATGTTTCTTGCCCATACAATAATAACATGCCTTTTGTTGCTGGGGACCTTTTTCTCTCTTATGCACAACTGCAGAAGAGTTGTGTAAATGTCTTAGCTGCTGTGTGTCCCATTTAGCTATTTCCATACTAATGGCAATCTCCAAGGCTCACACGAATGTGAGCTTGTCTTCTGAAAGTAGTCTTGGCTGGCTAGCTTCACTTTTCATCACACCAACAATATGATCACACAGAGCTTCATCTAAACTTGCACCATACTCACAGTTGGTTGCTCACTGCTTTAATTCAGCAACATAGTCTCATGAGGCTATTGGATGCAGAGCTGAAATCTAAACCTCTCAGCGATTACCAGGGGTTTAGGCTCGATGTGGCTTTTCAGAATTTCCATAAACTGGCTGAATGTTTTGGGCTTATCTGGCTGAAGCAATTTTCACAAAAGTCCATATATCGAAGCACCCACTGCACTGAGCAAGGTCACAACTTGCTTGTCTGCATCCACCTCATTAGCAATGAAGTACATTTCCACATGCTCAACATATGACGACCAGGATTCATTTTCAGTTTTATATTCATCTAGTCTTCCAATTTGTGCCATAGTACTCACACGGATGACCAAACTGTCTCCCACGGCAATTTTTATCCCCATCGCAATTTTTGTGATGCATTAATGAGATGGACACATGTAAATCACTTTAGACCAAAGACCAACTTTTTACTGTTGAGCTCCAGCAACACCAAGGTCATTCACCCCATGCACATGCAGAACACAAAACCTAAGCCTACTGATATCTATGGAAACTCAAAGCCACCACCCAATATACTACACTAATGTTGCAGTTACACAGGCCATGATTCATTAAAACTTTGTATGACCAAATTTGATAGTAAAAGAAGCTCACACAAATTTGACTGAGTTTAATTATTAAATCAATTAAATATTAATTGAATTGTATAAAATTGTATCTTGTCATTGTATGTGTAAATCCAAGCTTAGTTTAGGCAGGAGGTCAGGGGTGTATGCCTGAGTATACCCACACACACACACCCCTTCCCCCATACCCACTTCCGACATCTGCTACCAGACCAGTTCCTTGGATCCAGCACCGTAGCTGCCAGGCCTCTGGGAAGCAGGATTAAAAAACAAAGGCAAAGAGCAAAGCTCTCATGCTCCTCTAAACAGAGTTTAAAAGAACTTGTTTAGGAGAACAGATTTCAGAGTTGGTATGCCAGCAACTCAATACAGAGCAGGAGCAATCATAGGCAAATCATTATAACTCAGAGGTCAGATATCTTGATTTTATGAAAATTAATTAATTGACTTAATGCTCAACATAATGATAGTTTCACAGGCTATATAATTCTAAAGCTAGACTCAATTCAGAGGCAACAACCCTAACCCCAGAAACATCAAGCTAGCGATGACTGTATGAACCTCTCAGTCTTCCAGTGAATCATCCAGTTGGCCAGAAATGATGTCTGCATTCTGAACCATGGCAGCGGAACACTGGTCTGTTGGGACTGTATGGGTTTGAGTTACTCAGATGAATCCTGTAGTTACATGTCCCATTTCTACACAGAAAAACCTTCCAAACCTTCTCTAACCATGTAAGACTCTCAAACTGAAATATTTAACCATCTATTCGTTACAGTATTTATGAACAGTAAAAGAAAACATTCAACGTTTAATACGTTTAGATTTGAACTCTCACCTATACATTTCTGTATTTTAGATTTGTTTAAACGGGGAACAATGAAAACATTGTTACCATCAAAATGTAAATCACAAAGGTTAACTGAGCAAATAGCAAATTAGACTAAATCAGCAGTAAAGGTAAGTTTTCGACATGAAAAACTCGATGTGCACGACTGACTTGGCCTTACAACGTCTTAATGTGATTACTTAGCGTAGCAAAGTCCTGTACAATAACCCCAAGCACTGCATACAGCGCAAGTTGTATTTTTGGTTTGAACCTTCGTTAGGCACGCTATAACTTGCATCATGAGATTTCGACAGTTTTATTTACATCAATCTATTGATAATTCAATTCTAATGCTGGATTTTTAGCGTATGACGAGGTCACCTCAGTTCCACGGGGCATCGCGGGGATTGCTTACCTTTGCGTACTTTCAGTATAGGGGAGGCAATTGATTACAAAGTGCACTATAAAATACAAACCGACACCGGCTGTGTCACAGTTTTTGTGTCTCTTTACAAATAACAACATTTACTACCACAGTGACAGAACGGGAAAAATATCCAGACTCAAAAATGAAGTCACCTAGATTCACGTTACGAAATTGGATACGTGGTTCATAGAACAAGATTTAGATGGATATCATTACATGTAATGCACGTCTTGACGGCACGCGCCTACAACTTCAGATAGCATCTGATAAGAAATAAATGTGTATAGTAATAGAAAAGCGTGTTAAATGACAGTTGGAATTTATATTTGTGAATGATAAAACACGTTGCAGACGTTGTAACTTCAAACCACGACAGGATAATGAAGACTGGTTGCCTCGTGTTTTGGACACCTGTAACAGCATAGTCTACTTACCGAGTTAAATGCGCTAAATGAAATGGCATTTCCACGGCGACTTTTTATGATAAATAACTCCGCGTTCCTTTTATTATGTGCATTGCACATTCTGTCTCACTTAAACATAAATCCATAATACACTCAAAGCTCCCCAAAGAACAAGGAGATTTTTACCCATTATTTCCGAGAGTATTTCACTGCGTTAAAACGAATGGCTCAAGCTCAGATTCTGAAGATGCCTGGTTACCCACTCTCTGAGATTGAATGTAAGTGAAAAACGCAATCAGCAGCCAATAGCGAAGCCAGGCGGAGATCAAGTATTTGTTGGCAACGTTACTGTGGGTTGAAGCGAAAATGTGGCGAGGGGCGGGGAGAAGAGGTCCCCCGTGACAGCAGAAATTAAAATGCACAGAGAATAATGCGGAAAGGCGCTATCCTAAACGGGGCGAGGGTTAGAAGTGTTACGGGGCATTCACACGGAGCTCACGAAACACGGGATTTGTCCCTAGCATATTTGCCTGGCAACCAGTTCTGAACATGAGCTGCTGGGAATTTTACAAGTTATTTCACTCTCCTCTAATTCTATTCATGACAATAACAATTGCCATGTGCACTATGTTTGTGATATTTACCCAATGGAGCTATGTTATTAATCATCTGCATTGATTTTGATGTCCTTATATGTGACATAAGGCAACATCTATCAGAGATCATGGGCATGGTGGAAATATGTACTGGTTGGTAATAAACAAGGGCTTTCTGGATTAATGCTGCAGCTTCAATAAACGTGGCTTCACAGAAGGCACATTTATTATTTAAAACAGTGGGGTGGTGTTTAGCTGGGTTATTGTGTGGGGTGTTGTGTGGTGTTTAGCTGGGTTATTGTGTGGGGTGGTGTTGCGTGGTGTTCCTGACAAAACAGAGATGCTTCTATTTGACCCAGAAACAGCTAGGTCCTCACTCTTTAATTACTCAGTGAACCTCAGTTCAATCACATCTTCCCTAACAGTTAAAGATCTTAGAGTTATTATTGATCCCACTCTCGTTCAAAGCTCATGTAAATAATATTTCTAGGACTGCCTTTCTCCACCTTAGAAATATTTCAAAGATTAGGTTGTCCTCACATGATGCAGAAAAGCTAGTCCATGCATTTATTACTTCAGATTGGACTACTGTAATGCTTTACTATCTGGTTGTATCACTAAGTTTTAAACAAGCTCCAGCTAGTGAGGCATGAAAATGCAACTGTCATGCTTGGTGGTGTGGTGTAGTGTTTAGCTGTGATTTGGTTACTGCTTGAACAGCTTATCTCTCAACCCTAACAGAAAATAAAAAAATAAGTCTAGATTTCTATTTATTACAATTGCATATGTAACTAGGAATGAAACTGACACCAATTCTCATATTACAACAAATCACACAGCAATAATGAGTTCATTAATTTTTTTTAATGAGAAAAATTAAGCACATTAGAGATAACATTCAGAGTATTCAGACACCAGGCAGCTACTTAGAGAACCAATTCAAATAAGACCCTAGTATCCTTTAGTCATCAAGAGCTTGAACTTCCATCTTTGATCTCACACTCAAAACCTTCCCCTGCTTACTAGATTTGATGTCCATGTGCATTGATAAGGACATTTGACCTGAAGTAATCAAACTTTTACTGCATTTAATAAACTCCTCCTTGAACACTGCCTACATTCCTAAATCATTCAAATTACCAGTAATCAGACCACTTATCAAAAAATCTAACCTTGACCCATGTGAGCTGTCAAACTACAGGACGATCTCAAACCTTCCATTTATTTCCAAGATCCTAGAAAGAGCTGTAACTCAGCAGCTAAACTCATATTTGAATCAGAACCAGATACATTAAGTATTTAAGTCAAGGTTTAGGCCTCATCATAGTATGGAGACAGCACTATTTAAAGCAGTTAATTACCTGTTGTTGGCGTCTGACCAAGGTTATGTCTCTTTGTTTGTATTGCTTGATCTGAGTGCAGCTTTTGACACTATAGATCACAACATTTTACTAGATAGTCTCAAAAAGGTTGTTGGGATTAGGGGAATAGCCCTTTCCTGGTTTAAATCTGGTATTGGTTCCACCCAAGTTTTCTTCCTCATGCTCAAAGGAGTTTTTCCTTGTCACTGTCACCCTTGGCTTGCTCACTGGGGGCTTGTGCTCTGACATGTGTGACGATTCTTTGTGACAATGGCTGTTGTAACAAACGTTATTTAAATAAATTTGACTTTGTTGATTTTCTGGGTTGTGGCATGATGTAATGTAGTGTTGTGTTTATGGGCTGTGGCGTTATGTGCTGTGATGTGTTTAGCTATGGTGATGTATGGTGTGGTGTTTAGATTGGCTGTGGTGTATGGTGTGGTGTTCAACGGTTTTGTGTTGTTCAGATATACTGTGCTGTGCTGTTGTGTTCAGCTGTGTTGAGCTGTGTTGAAAGCCTTTATATTTTTCCACATACCACTGGTAGATACACAGTCAACCATACACTTAAGAACACAGTTATGGGTTGGTCTCTTTAAGCACCGCATAAGGATGAATCATATTATATGCTCATGAATTTCATGGGGTGGCTGTTCCATTCATGCCTCAGAGCAGCCAAGCTGATTATGTCCATAAACCTGTTCTAATGCAAATGTGACTGTGGTGATTGTGCTATTCCTACTTGCTTTATTTCATTGTTAGCTGCATTAGCATAGGTTGGGTGAATTTCTGTTTTAACAGCTCCCATCTGCACTGAGGGTGATTAAAATGAGGCTCCATATGACCTGTGCAGTAACCCGAGAGACTGCCCAGATGGTCCTGATCTCTTTTGTCTGTTGTCACTCACAGTGATCACCATGTATTACACACATGTACTGTCTATTGCAGAATTTGGCTTGAATCCCACACTCAACCCCATCTGCTAGACTGGGTGTATTACCTCGGTCAGTGTATTACTGGACTGGGTGTATCACCCATGTCAGTGTATTACTTTACTGGTTATATTACCTCTGTGTCTACCTAAGTACTGGCTACCTAAGCACTTCCTGGTTTTCCTGCTGTCATCTGTTTCCATGGTTCCCTGTCTCCGCCCCTTTAGCGCCAGCTGTTCCTCGTTTGTCATTCGTTAGTGTGTTATTTAAGCCTTGTTCCCTCGTCTGACGGTTGTGGGTCGTTATATATTGATAGTGATCGCGCTTCTGGTTAAGTCACCCTTTCTGTTCCCTCGTCTGTTATACTTTCTCTCTGTATTCCCCGTTTGCGTTGCTCCCTTTTTGTGTTCCCTAGTGTTCTGTTTTTATCCTCATCAGGCGTTCTCCCGGCGCTTTTCTTCAATCTAGGTTTCTCTTCTCACGTTCTTATACGCACATTTTGCCTGGTCTTCCTTTTAGTTTTAGTTTTGGTTAGTTTGCCTAGTTAAAGTAGCCCAATTTTGTATATTCCTTATTTTTCCTTCCCCGCTGGTCCCCGTTCTATGTTTAATATTTACTCATTCCTGAGTGTTTAGTTTCCCTAGTCTCCAAGTATTCATCCTCACACTGTTAAAGGTTCGCCTTCAGTTAGGTTCTTTGTTCTGTTATTTTGTGGTTACCTGGTTAGTTTATTAAACTCATTATTTATTTATAGTTTCTTGTCTGTTATTGTCGTCATGGTTTCCCTGGTCTTTGATTCCGCTCACTCTCCCATCCGAGGCGTCGTCACTTTCCGTATGTGTTCACCCTCAACCTCCCCCTTGTTACACTCTGTCAGTGAATTACTGGACTGGGTGTACCACCTCTGTCAGCGTATTAAGTGTATTACTTCCCTTTCCGCTTATGAATTAAAAAACAAAAAACTAACAAGACAATACAGTATCAGTTATAATGTGACTTTCTAATAAGCTGCAAAAATGTATTGGTAAGGAACTTCTGTATCAAAGTGTTTTTTCATTTTCTTTCGGTTTTCCTTGTAAACAGGAATTCAATAACTTGGTGAGCCAAATATTATTTAAAACACATTCCCTGAAATGGATGTTTTAAACTTTTTTTAAAATATACTTTTCAAATAAGAAGAAATATTTCTTTAGAAGAAACATTTTCACCAACTTTAAAAACTTTCTTTCAACAAGTATTCTATGCCGGTGTTTGTTTATGAAAGATCCTTATTTTGATATCATGAATATCCATAGAGGAGAGAGCAGAATGGGAGGGTATGTGAGAGACAGAGAGGGAGAGAGACTAAAGTACATGAGAATCAGCAAGTATGAGTTACATTTTGACAGGATAGTTGCTAAAATGCTAATAGATGAGTTTAAAAAACACTAATATACATTTTAACAGACACACTTCAGCTTTGTTGGATTTGTTCTAAGCACAGTGCTGATAATTTAATGTAGGTGTAATAATTGTCTTTTATAAAATACCACTATCCATATTTCCTCTCTTTCTTGCTTTCCCTCAATCACTCACACACGCATGCACACAAAACAACAGAAAACAGCCCTCAGAGATTTCACGTCCAGTGGCAGGTGGTGTTTTTTGGTTATGAACACATAAGCAAAGACAGTACAAACAAAGCAAATTTCTAATCCTGAATGATTCATGAAATCTTGGAAAGATTTGCAGGCAGATTTGAATAATTAATTCACCCTTCATCTGTGATGAACTATCTCACACCAGTCAGGCAATATTCACATCTAAATAACAGTGGAAATGTCCATGTTCTTCTTATACTTCTAGATGTGTCTGTTAGAGTGTGAGGCTCCAGGGTAGCTGCAGTGAGATTCTTACTGATGGGCAGTTTGACCCTTGACTCAGGTTTCTAGCAAACGCTGCTGCTCGACTGTTCAATATGCAGTGTCATGAATATAAATAACAAATGACAGTGCCATGAGTGTCCTACAGGAGGGGAGAGTGTGCTACAGGGAGCGTGTCCTATATGTGGAGAGTGTTCTACAGAGGGACTGTGTCATCAAGAAATCATCCTCCCCACTGTTAAGCACCCTGACATTAAAAGATGAAGAGCTTCATGTGGAATCATTATCTGGTATAAATCAGAACTGTCAAAATTCATAATTCCTCTGAAAATAGAAAAATCACATATTTGACTCGAAATCAACAAAGAAATTATAAACACTCCAAAAGATATATTCCTTTGTACAATCTACATTCCTCCCAGTGAATTCCCTTATTATAATGAAGAAATCTTTCCCAGTCTCCGTGGTCAGGTCAGTGGCTTCTGGGCCCAGGGAAGTGTGCTGATCTGTGGAGACCTGAACACACATACTGGATCTCTACCTGACTCCAACACAGAACAAGGTAACACTCACATATTTGGACACCATTACCCAAGAAATATAACTAATCTCCCCCGATATAATTCCGACACACAGGTTAACAGGAATTGAAAAGACCTCATGCTCTGTCAAAGTCTGCGTCTCTACATTGACAACGGTAGGTTACGAGGGGACTCTTATGGGAGATACACCTTTTGCTCACCTCTTGGCAATAGTACAGTGGATTATATGATAACAGATTTGGATCCTTTGTCTCTCAGTGCATTCACTGTAAAGCCACTAACCCCTCTGTTTGATCACAGCCAAATCACTGTGTTCATTAAAAGGACAGAGACTAACAATACTGCTTCCATTCAGCCCAGTAAGATGTTTAATATCAGGAAACCATACAGATGGGCCCAAAACAGCACAGAAGAGTTCCAGAAAGCAATCCAGAAAGCAATTTTAGACACCTTTCTGGACACCACATACACTTACAATAATGAAGGCATCAATTTTGCAATTAAAAATATGAATCATATTTTTAGTACAAGTGCCCAAAAATGTTACCTAAGACAAGTAAGGAACAAAAAAGATGATAAGTGGTTTGACACAGAATGTCAGAAAATTAGAAAGAATTGAGAAAGTTATCAAAAACACAAAAACACAAATATTGCAGATTTATGCCTTCAGGATTGTGAAACACTGAAACTCTGCAAAATGCAACACTCAGAATCAAGAAAGCACAATACACACAAGCACAAATGACACTAATTGAGGAGTCTATAAATACAAATAGTTTTTTGAAACACTGGAACACTCTTAATAAATCTAAAGCAGAAGAATTGGCCATTCAAAACAGTAACACATGGATAACACATTTTAAATCACTCTCCAATCAATTACCCAACAAGTCCTGAACAAAAGCATATAACTGAAAAATGAAATATATTAGAACTAGCAATAAAAGACTTCCAGAATCCCTTGGACTCACCCATTACTGAACAGGAACTTAGATATCAAATTTCTACACTTAAACCAAAAAAGCAAGTGGGCTTGATGGCATTTAAATGAAATGATTAAACACACAAGTAAAAAATTCCAACTGGCCATCCTCGAACTCTTCAACATGATTCTGAGCGTCAGTTACTTCTCTGACATCTGGAATCAAGGTCTTATAACACCTGTTTTCAAAAATGGAGATAAATTTGACTCTAAGAACTACCGAGGCATCTGTGTGAAAAATAATCTGGGGAAGGCACAATGGTCTATTCTACAAATGATTGGAAAGTGGTGTAGGGGGTAAAGCACATAACATTATCAAATCCATGTACGCACACAATAGGTGCAGTATAAAGATTGGCAACAAAAGGACCGTGTCCTTTCTCAGGAGCCGTGTTCTTTTCTCAGGAGCATGGAGTGAGACAATGAATTACCCACCATGTTAGAACATTCTGCACCATATGGTCTCACTCTACATGACTCAGAAATCACATTTCAGCTCTACACAGACGATCTGGTTCTGCTGTCACCCACAGAGCAGGAGGTACAACAGAACCTGTACCTGCTGGAGCAGTACTGACAGACCCTGGACCTGCTGGAGCAGTACTGACAGACCTGGACCTACTGGAGCAGTACTGACAGACCTGGACCCTGGACGTGCTTGAGCAGTACTGACAGACCTGGACCCTGGACCTACTCGAGCAGTACTGACAGACCTGGACCATGGACCTACTGGAGCAGTACTGACAGACCTGACAGTGAACCTGAAAAAGATTTTTTTTTTAAAGAGCCAGATCTCAGGGAAACACACCATGCTTCACATTAAGGGACACAAAACACTGTAAACGTACAAATTACAATTCCTTAGGACTGAAGATTAGTTCAACTGGAAATGTCAATCCAGCAGTCAGTGAACTGAGAGAGAAAGCACACAGGGCATTCTATGTAATCAAATGTTAAATTCACAGTCAAATATCAATTCAAATTTGGCTCATAATATTCCAGTCTATCATAGAACCAATTCTGCTGTATGATTGTGAAGTATGTGGGCCACTCTCAAATCAAAATTTTGAACAATGGAATAAACACCCAGCTGAAATTATGCACTCTGAATTCTGCAAAAATATCCTGAAAGTGCACAGGAAAACAACAATGCATGTAGAGCAGAATTAGGCCAATTTCCACTATTACTCAAAATTCAAAAAAAGAATTATTAAATACTGGCAACACTTAAAAAACAGTGACACCCACTCCTACCTCTACAAAGCCCTGCAGTGCCAAGAGCTGAGCAGAAAAAAGAGTCAGCTGGTCCCCTCACACAGCTGGTCCTGACGCTGAGTTCATTAACACACACTAACACTGTAACACATCAGGACCAGTCTGAAATGCAAACAATCAGACCAAACCAAATTATTACACTTCAAAAACAAAACTACATCACCCATTGGAACACACAAACATCTGGCCCTAAAATGTCAGTACACTGTAGCAGACTACCTGAACACAGTGACTGACATTAAACACAGAACCACATTGACAAGGTACAGACTCAGTGAACACAACCTGGCTATCCAGACCGGCCGATATAAATAGTCATGGCTACGCAGAGAACAGAGACTTTGCCAGCAATGTAAAAATGGCACTGTAGAGACAGAGCTGAACTTCCTCACTGAATGTGAAAAATTAATCCAAATATGGCAAATTTACTTTAAAATTTGAGACGATCCACCCCAATTTTAAGTGTCTGTCTAACACTGATAAACTGCCCATCCCATTGGGTGAAAAGAAGGAAAGCAGTGTTTTAGCTGGGTGATACACATCTGTCTGCCATAAGATAAGGGACAGTAAGTAACCCACCCAAACATACACACACACACACACACACACACACAAACAAACTATAAAAAGTTCCCTAACTATTTATTATTATTAACTATTTATTATTTTCCATCCTTATTATTTATTTATTTTATTTTATTTTCACTTCTTCCCTTTATTAATATTTCAGACCAATCACAGTTTCTTTAACTAAAAATTTCCATAATCGCAAAAGTTGTAATGTTGTTATGTTCATGTTATAATACTGCTTTGGCAATACTATAATTGTACATGGTCATGCCAATAAAGCTTACTGAACTGAACTAAACTGTGTCCTACAAGGGGAGTGTGTCCTACAAGGGGAGTGTATCCTACAGTGAGAGAGTGTCCACCAGCAACTATGAGTAGCAGACTGGGCTCAGGATTAGGGTTAGTGGCTGGACCAGTGGCTGTGAGTAGCAGACCTGGGATCAGGTCAATATATCTGCTGGGCAGATATATGGCAGAGATACAGACATCAGTGTCAGCAGACTACTAGAAGTTCCTGAATGATCCATCAGTGTCCAGTGGAAAGATGGTCAGTGTGATTCCCCTCCACTCTGCTGTTCCTGCTGTCAGCGCATGGACTGAGGATGAGAGGTCCACCTTGTCTTCCAAGACTTCATTATTAGGTGTATTAACTGCATGCTTTCTGGTCGGAGTTCAGGCTACCAAGTGGTCTTTTGACACTATCTCCTCCCGCAAAGGCTGCTGGCAGGCCATGTACAAGCGTCTGATTGGTAAATGGACATGTGATCTCTTGCTGTCTCTCACTCTTTCCCACTCTATCCCTCTTTCACACATATATTTCCTCTCTCATGCTTTCTCCCCCAACTCTTTTCTCTCCACACTAACAAACTAAAGAGAAGGTGTTTTTATCTTTTTCATTTAGTTGCTTTTATCATGACTGACCATCCTTTTGTCCTGACACCCTAAACTTACTGATTTATTGTAGCCATAGTAGCACTTTGTAAAGCAGGGGAGCTTAGTGTGTGTTTCATGGTAAATATATGTCAGTGCTTCCATCTGAAGCCAGAGAAAAAACATCCCTCTATGACTGCTCTGGTTGTAACCATAGCAACAGTTTTGAAAGCTAGGAAGCTAGGTCATTAGCTGTTTAGTGAACATGTACTATAGTGAAGCCTTGAAGCCTGATACCTGTAAGAAAACAGAGCATAATGGCCCCTCCAGCAAGTGGACTCAGTGTGCAAGGAGAGCAGTCCTAGGAACCTCACTTCCAAGGAGCCTTCAGACTAATCAGCACTGTCTGTGCACACCTGTTATATTTAAGCCCACTGTTTGGGAGGTGGAAAGGGGAACACACTTGCGAGGTGACAACTCCACTAACTAAGGAAGCCATAATGAAACAAATAGATTGGATAGAATAAATGAATAATAAGTTTAATAGCAAAAACAGACTAACAATACAGAATAGAACAAAGAACAAACAAGCTAACAGGGTGAAGGCAAGAACTAGGCAACAAAGGAAATAAACACTAAGGAAAGACGGAGAACAACGACGAGGCGTAAAACTAAGACAAGCAGGGAACGCACTGAACTGGGCTACTTAACCTAGACAAACAATAACCAAACACAGGAAACAGAACTAAGGAAAGACGGAGAACAACGAGGAGGCGTAAAACTAAGACAAGCAGGGAACGCACTGAACTGGGCTACTTAACCTAGACAAACAATAACCAAACACAGGAAACAGAACTAAGGAAAGACGGAGAACAACGAGGAGGCGTAAAACTAAGACAAGCAGGGAACGCACTGAACTGGGCCACTTAACCTAGACAAACAATAACCAAACACAGGAAACAGAACTAAAAGGAAAACCAGACAACACTTACATCTACAACTACATTTACATACAAAAGCGCTTTGTCATTTACTCATAGAACACATCCTAGTGCAGTACAGTAGGTTAGAATCAGACATACCAATGAACTAGAATACTGTGGAATACAGGGATGAATGCTGATGCCTAGAAGTGCAAAATACATAAGCTCTATCTTAAACAATGATAAGTGCTATAAACAATAAGTGCTAGAGTTTGTTAAACAACATAAACAACATAAACAATACCCTACAATAAGTATTAATTTAGTCAGTTAATATGCGAGCAGTGTCAGTTGTCCTTTAAATATTCTGCAAATAGATGGGTCTTCAGTCTGCATTTGAAGACTGCAAGAGACTCTGCTGTCCGGACAGCAAGTGGAAGTTCATTCCAACATCTGGGAGCCAGGACAGAGAATAGTCTCGATGCTCATCTTCCATGAGACTTGAAGCATGGTATTTCAGGCCGAGCCCCCCTACAGGCTCAAACATACTTTCCCAGACCCACACATTGTCACCCAGACCCACACATACTTACCCAGACCCATATATACTCACTCAGACTCAAACATACGCTCCCAGACCCACTCACACTCTCCCAGACCCATATATACTCACTCAGACTCAAACATACGCTCCCAGACCCATATATACTCACTCAGACTCAAACATACGCTCCCAGACCCATATATACTCACTCAGACTCAAACATACGCTCCCAGACCCATATATACTCACTCAGACTCAAACATACGCTCCCAGACCCATATATACTCACTCAGACTCAAACATACGCTCCCAGACCCACTCACACTCTCCCAGACCCATATATACTCACTCAGACTCAAACATACTCTCCCAGACCCACTCACACTCTCCCAGACCCATATATACTCACTCAGACCCACACATACTTACCCAGACCCATATATACTCACTCAGACTCAAACATACTCTCCCAGACCCACTCACACTCTCCCAGATATGCATATACTCTCCCAAAAATACAAATATTTAGCCAGAGTAAATTTTATATGAGCTGCTTTTTACTTTAACTTGAGTAGATTTTTAAACCAGTAATTTTGCTTGTTCTTAAGGAAAATTTCATCAAAGTAATAGTAGTTTTACTTAAGTAAAATATTTTAGTACTCTTTCTACCACTGGATCCGGGCCAGGGTAGAGATGACCACTGGATTCACTGCAGGACATGGGACAGGGTAGAGATGACCACTGGATTCACTGCAGGACATGGGACAGGGTAGAGATGACCACTGGATTCACTGCAGGACATGGGACAGGGTAGAGATGACCACTGGATTCACTGCAGGACATGGGACAGGGTAGAGATGACCACTGGATTCACTGCAGGACATGGGACAGGGTAGAGATGACCACTGGATTCACTGCAGGACATGGGACAGGGTAGAGATGACCACTGGGATGCTCAGTGGTTCCAGTGCCTTCAAAAGATCACGATCAGCAATTCTTTATGTTCTCTAAGTAAAAAAAAAAAATTATAGTAGTTAATATTTGTGTTGTTCAAACAAGTAAAATGAGTAAATGCCAAATGCTGTAAGTAAATATAAATGTAAATGTAAAATCATCCACCTGTGGGCATTTCACACCTTTAATTATTGTTCCAGCAGTTGCTTTTCTGTTTTTGTCTTTTGTGTCTATTGTGTTATGTAATCCATCTCTAAACTAGATTTTTCAATTAGTTTCTCTAAGTACACATTGTACAGCTTTTTCATAGGGATATATAGGAACACTACAAATGACATTGAACTATCCTTATAGAACCAGCAACCTTCTGATTACAAGTCAAGTACCTTAACACTATCACCACCAGTACCATAACCACCATCACAACACTGTCACCACATCACTATCCACAATATAACCACCACCATCATCATAACAACCACACACATGACAGAATCATCACCATAACAACCACGCTCACAACACATTAACAACACTACCATTTTCATTATCACCAGCATTGCCTACTCATCAGCAACTCATGAAATGCATGAACGTGAGTTATCTTTGCTGCCATCTGGTGGACATTTCTTGCTGGTTTTTATAATGGTTTTTAAAAATGTATAAGGCACTTCTTACCTATAATGCAGTCTAGATGATGGAATATATTTGTAATAGCAAATAAATAAATTCTACTCAAACTTAATCAAAGGAATAGTAGCAAAGTAAGTAGGTTAAGACACTGAATTATGCATTCCTAAAAATGTTGTGCCTTTACTTTCACCACAACCACCTTTTCATGAGCCAGAAATGGTAATCCACTCCTTCACTAGGGTTATTGGTAGAGTCTACCCCTTAACTAGGGTTATGGTACAAGCCAGCCCTTCAATAGGGTTAGGGTTATTCTTAGAGTTCACCCCTTTACTAGGGTACAGCCCTCATAGCAATGATGGAAAAACTTCATGCTGCTAAAGCTGCCAAAGGATCCACATCCAAACCATGTAGACTCTCCACTGGTGTTCCACAAAGCTCAGTATTAGGCCCCCTTCTCTTCTCTTTGTATACTCGTTCTCTTGATGATGTAATATCTTCTCATGGCTTCTCCTATCACTGCTTTGCTCATGACACCAAATTATTTCTTTCCTTTCCACCCTCTAATACAGGTCTCGAGACGTATTTCAGCATGCTTGACTGACATCGCACCATGGATGACAGCCCACCACTTGAAGCTCAACCCCAGTAAAACCAAGCTTCTGTTTATCCCAGGTACTCCCAACCCTTTCACAGTTTCCTTCGAGAACTCCCTGGCATCACTAGCTGAAGCTGCCCATAGCCTGGGCATAACTTTGGACAACTAATTGTCGTTCTCAACTCATGTTTCTAATCTAACCCGGTCTTGCAGATTCCTCCTTTGTAACATACGAAGGATTCGGCCCTTTCTCTCACAGGAAGCTACCCAGGTGCTTGTGACCACCACCACCATGTAACTGTAAATATTCAATTGTAAGCTGGAACTGTACATTGTGTACATACATATATACATAACCATATACATTGAACATTGTGTATATAAACATAATATACATATATTGTACATACATTGTTAATATATTTTTGTACATTTATAGAATATATATTCCTCTATGCACCCCTGTTTTCTTTTTCCTCAGTTTGGACAGAGCACTCTCAACCATTTCACTGTGAGTTATATTGTGTATGACTATGTATGTGACAAATAAACCAAACTTGAAACTTGAAACTTGACTTGATCTCTTGTGATCTCAAAGCTAGACTACTGCAACTAGCTACATGCTGGTCTTCCTCTAAGAGCCATCAAACCTCTACCACTTGTCCAGAATGCAGCAGCACGACTGGTCTTCAATCTTCCGAAGTTCACACGTTACTCCAGTGCTGCGCTCCATTCATTGGTGCCCAGTAGCTGCACGCATCAGATTTAAAACCATGATGCTTGCCTATAAAGCCAAAAATGGACAAGCCCCTTCATACACGAGGTCAATGGTCAAAGCCCGAGCCGTACATCAAGTACTTCGAACCTCAAGTATGGCTTGGTGTGAAATACCTTGCTTCAGGTCTAATGGATGAGAAGCATCAAGACTATTTTCTGTGCTGGCTCCAAGATGGTGAAATGAACTCTTCAAATGCAGACTGAAGACTCAATATATTTGCAAAACATTTAAAAGACAACTGACCCTGCTCCCATATTGACTGACTAAATTAATACTTATTGTAGGGTATTATGTTGTTTGAGAAACTCTAGCACCTATTGTTTATTACACTTATCATTGTTTAAAATAGACCTTATGTATTTTGCACTTCTAGGTTTCAGCATTGAGCCCTGTATTCTACAGTATTCTAGTTCATTGGTATGTTGGACTCTAACCTATTGTACTGTAATAGGATATATTCTATGAGTAAATGACAAAGCACTTTTGTAAGTTGTTCTGGATAAGAGCATCTGCTAAATGCCATAAATGTAAAGCTATGTTAATGTAAATGGTTATAGTACAGACCACCCTTCTCTAGGGTTAGGGCTAGGGTTATTGTTAGAGTCCACACATTTACTATGGTTATAGTACCTGCCACCCCTTCTCTAGGGTTAGGGTTATTGGTACAGTCCACCCCTTTACTAGGGTTATGGTAGAGGCCATCCCTTCACTAGGGTTAGGGCTAGGGTTATTGTTAGAGTCCACACCTTTACTAGGGTTATAGTACCTGCCACCCTTTCTCTAGGGTTAGGGTTATTTGTAGAATCCACCCCTTCACTAGGCTTATGGTACAGGTCACCCCTTCACTAGTGTTAGGGTTAGGTTTATTGGTAGAGTCCACCCCTTCACTAGAGTTAGGGTACATCCCTTCAATAGATGTGAATGTAGCTATTTGCTAAGGCTGCATCTGATGAAAAGTGAGAGAGAGTGTTTTCATACAAACATGAGATCAAAGCTGGGAAGTGAAAAAAAAATAGAAATAAGGTACAGAGTCTTGTAAAGCTGCTTGTGACTTATTTTTCTTGAGGGTTTAAGTGTAATGTCTCTTGGTTGAAGTGATGCATTCTAGGTCAAATGTGTATGGTCCAGAAAACTGTCCAGTGAACTACATTTTCAGGAGTTCTAACTGGGAAAAAAAATGGTAGCTAGTTTGGTCGAAATTTGTGTGGATGAGTGTCTGTTATTGTTACCTGCTTTTAATTATTGTTGCTCTCTTCCCATGATAGCTTGTGCCTTTTCTCTGCCATGTCACCATATGGACAGCAATCAGGGGAGTCGCTCTCAGTGCTACTGCTGAGTCTCGGTAATTTAAAGACTTTGTAGAGCTCTGCTTGATCAGTATGGTGGAGACTGTTCTTTTTTGTTTTGGGTTTCTTTTGTGTTTCTCCTAACTGTACCACAGTAAGAGCTGTATGGGACACCACATGCATCTCCAAAATAATGCGCCTTTTCTCATTAAATGGGGAATGTTGACTTTGTTTCTGTATTTTGTTTTTACCTGCTTGCTCTTCTAAGCAGAAGTTATATGATGAACAGAACCTTATCATATTTAATATGGTTTTTGTGTGTGATTTCACAGTTTCTGAAACCAGACTGACATTCTTTACTAGTGCCGCTAATGGTACATTTACATTGCAGTGAAGAGGGGTGATATTCTTTCATCCTCTCATTTATTTTGGACACGATTCTGTGGGGAAACAGACCTATTAAAAACTGAGACCTATTAAACAGAATGAAGAATGGAATTTGTCTGAGTAGTTGGTGCTCCTGAACCAATAAAGTTACTTGTGGTCTTATTGGTTTAGTGAAATCCATTTGCAGCCCCTTGAAATTGCAACTTGTATCTACTATAGTGTTTTTATGTCTCATCTACTGCTTTGCATATCTTTGCTTTCTATATCTACTTGACTGCTTTGTTTGTAAGAAAAATAGTAAACAGTTGTTTCTCTACATGAAAAATGTTTTTTAATTCTTCTGTGCCTGGAGTTCAGCCTCCTGCACTACCACAGTCAGCCACCAAAGGGAGGTGCAGGGCTGCCATTTGCTCTGCCGCAAACTAATAAGGGCAAATCAGCAGACCTTATGCTTGCTTATACTTTAGCCACTCTCCTGCTGCACTTTCCCCAGTTCTGGTATGGTTATTTTGAAAGAAGCTTTCTTCTAAGAGGTGCACAGAAAATTGGTTTTTTTTTAATAATAAATGAACAACAACATCAGTTGCTATTGTTTTGCCCTCTTTGCTAAGAGTACCCCTCTGAACAAGCTATTGCAAATTCTTTGTTTGCTGGAGCCCCCCCCCCCACTTCCCCCCCCCCCCCCCAGTGGCGCAATAGTAGAATACAAGCTCCTGCACACAATCATACCAAAGTAAAGAAAACCCCTCCTAGATCTCTTAGTCACTCTCCAAATTATCTGTGTTTGTGTGAGTTTACTGTAAAAGCTAATTTTCTGTCTGTAATGCATCCTTGGGTATAAATATAACTAATAATAATAATGTTGTCCAGATAAATCATAAAGGAAAGAAGGAACAAAATAAAAAGGAGTAACCTTGCCGGCATACATTCTGCGGTGAGCAGAGACTCCCTTGCTCACACTGCACTTGCATCCACCCCCACACTCAGGTAGGACTGGTCTCCCACATCCAGCTCAGGGTGTTACTACATTACAGCCTGGTAGGGTTCTCTTCCCTTGTGTGAGTTCCATATGCACATTGATTCATCTGTAGGTATCTTCATGTGTTCTGTGTGCTGGTCTGTTTTAACAGGGCTGATGCTGTATGGACAGATAAAATAATAAAAGCTCTGAACACATAGTTCTGAAAAGAACATCTCTCTCTCTCTCTCTCTCTCTCTCTCTCTCTCTCTCTCTCTCTCTCTCTCTCTCTCTCTCTCTCTCTCTCTCTCTCTCTCTCTCTCTTTCTCTCTCTCTGGGCATAAACCTGTTAGCATAGAAACACATATGGGGGAAACCCCATGGAGCTGAGAAGCACATCTCAAGTAAAGTTCTGGGAAAAGGGTCTTTCCAGAGGTTCAAAGTTCACATTCAAGTTATAACTTATGCATGTTCACAAGTGTACTTAACAGTATTAACATTGAAAACTGCATATGGTTTCTTTTCTGGTGTTTTTCAAAGGGAAGGGTTTACCTCAGACGCCAGTGTCATCGACCTCATTTCAGTTTACATTCAGCAGATTGAGGGCACTACAGGAATAACAGAATAAAAAATTCCCAAGTACAGACACCTAACAGGAAAATAAATATTTTTAAAAATATTAGGATTTGGTAAAATCTTAACAAAAATACATATTTTACTCTGACTACATAAGCAGTGTCTAGGGTTGATAAAGAATATAAGTAACAGGATTATTCAGAATACAATGAAAACAGAAAAAGTTGTGTTCAGACCATATTTTGATACAGGCAGTATTCACAATACAGAAGACCTAACATTTTTAGGCAATAATTTTAAAATGCCTCACTGCTAATACATGGTGTGCACAACTATTAGACAAGTTGTTGAGGCTTAATTTTATTATTGAACAACTACAGTGCTCTATTAATCCAAAATGTTAATAAACCTCAAATCTGAATCTTTAAGAAAAGAAAAGTGAGGTTTTGGCTTTCTTAGGAGAATATCTATATGTGCATAATTATTGGGCAACTATTAGTGTGCAGAATTATTATGCAACTAAATGACATCTCAGAATTTTTCACAATTTTCCCATCTCACTTGTTTATTTTCATCTGTTAAATTGAGAATAATAAACAAACCAATTTTAAAAAACAAACAAAAGTGACCAGTATAGCCACCAGTCTTTTCAATACCATCATAAGCCTTCCATTCATGTGTCTGGCAGTTTCTTAATCTGTCAACTTTTTGTGCAGCAGCAGCCACAGCCTTCCAGAAACTGTTCAGAGAGCTATACTGTTTTCCTTCACCATAAATCTCCCATTTAAGAAGAGCCCACAAGTTCTCAATAGGATTTAGGTTAGATGAGGAAGGGGGCCATGTCATTATTCTTTCATCTTTAAGGCCTTTACTGGCCAGCCATGCAGTGGAGTACTTCATACATGTGATGGAGTATTGTTCTGCATAAAAATCATGGTCTTCTTGAAAGATGCAGATCTTTCCCTGTAACACTGCTTGAAGAAATTGTCTTCTAAAAACTGTCAATAGGTTTGGGAGTTAATTTTAAGTCCATTTTCATCCTGAAAAGGTCTAACTAGCTCATTTTGAATAATACCAGCCCATAGCAGTACCCCACCTCCACCTTGCTGGCATCTGAGTCACAGTGGATCTCTGTATCTGTTACTGATCCAGCTATGGGCCCAGTGTTGATTTTTCACCTTATGTGTCTTGTTCAGTGGTGGATGGGTTTCAGCCTTCCTTACCTTGGCCATGTCTCTAAATACTGAACAACTTGTACTTCTGGGCACTCCAGGTAGGTTGCAGTTCTGGAATATGACAGCACTGGAGGATAATGGGTTCCTGGTTGCATCATGATTAATTCTCTAATTCTTTGGCAGTCAATGACAGAGTCAATTATATCTCTTTTTTGGCCCATTTTGCCAGAGGAAAAAAAAAAGCTTCCTAATAATTATGCACACGTTGATATAGGGTGTTGATCTCCTTAGGCCACACCCTGCCTCATTACACAAATACCTCATATGCTTAAATCCAATAAGCATTCAAGTTTATAGAATTTGGAATTGGAAAATATGCATAAAATGATGATATGGTCAAAATAGTCTCTTGCCTAATAATTGTGAACACAGTGTAATAAGAATAAGAATCTAAGATGTTTTGGTAAATTACCAAGAATGGACTGTATGACTAATATCACAATGCAAATAGGTAAGTGAGTATAGATGCTGAAGTTTAGACTACAACTAGCTTTCTTTGGCTATAAAACTTGCTCGCTTGCCTCTAGATTTCTAGCTAGCTCAACTAAATCACCACCCAAAAGAATTACATAAAGAAAACTGCTAACTAGTTAGACCAAGGAACAGAGTGGCAGTAATACAGACCAATAATGACCAGAACAGCTGCCCCACAGCCTTTTTAAACTGCATTCTAAATGTCTTAAATGCATTCTGAATGAGGGACTGTTTTTGTGTTGTATGCAGTACATTACTGAATATATTTATGAATGAGTTTTCAGCATCTAGATATTATTTAATGAGTATTTTTCAAAGTGTTTATCACCTTCTACATACACACATGCTAATTTTTGCATTGTAAACTGTAGTATTTGGGAAAACCTGTTTGGCATTGTACTTTTGAGTGTGTTGTACAGATGTAGTATTTATTTTTGCCTCTGGTAAGCTTTGGGCCACCTGAACATTAGCAAACATGGAGAAATACTATCAAGAGTGAGACTTCCACTAAAACAGAACTCTTCATGAGAACTGTATGCATCTCAAACAGTCCTGCTATGGTAAATGTTATTTGTTAATCTGGTTCCTTATACCTTCACCACAGGAGGATGTCCAAGTCCTCCTATTTGCTTGAACTGCGCTCTGACAGACTTCTACTCTCTGTTTATATTGTATGTGACTCTTGGCGCAGATTGGTGACTCTGCTTTCCACCAATCAGGTTGTTTCCCTGCCTGTGTCTTTTGTCCCTGATTACTCTATGTAATATACCCTTGGTCTTCTTGTCTACATAATGTTCAGTGTGTGTGGTACCTTCTGCTTTTTCTACGTACCCTTAAGTTAAGCCATGTCTATATTTTACTTGTTTTGGTGTTATTTTGTTCTAGTTCAATCATGTACTTCTGAAGGTGTTTCCTGTTCTTTCTCTATTTGTGTATTCCTAGTCGGACTCTCTGTTCTGTGTCTGTTAACTTGTAATCCTGTTCTTTAAAATCTGCTTGGGCTTGTATCCTGCCTCATTTCTGTGACAGAACAAAAGAAGATTTGAATATTAGAAGAGGATGTTGTGAGGCTGAGTATGCCTGACAGCATGAAGGAAGTACAACTATGTAAACGGCAAGTGTCACACCGGGAGCGGATAGATTAGACCATCTCACAGGAAGGGACACTTCAAGTATCAGAGCACAAGTTGACTTATATTCAGATGTATGTTTAAAGCAGCAGGGCCTTTTGAGTCTGAGTCCAAACAAGCAGCCCCTGTCCTCACCAGACATAGATAATATAGATTTAGGAATGGCAAAGAAAGACCACCTACTTCCTACCGTTGCAGCATTGCAGTATTATTCTGGCTTCCCATCCCATATGGATTTATATATCAGGGAGGTCTTAAATGGCTTGAGATTTAATTTTGTCCCCTAAATATAATACCCAGAAAAATATAAACGTATCAATTAATGGCAGGAGATAGTATCACAAAACCCAGCTAGTAATCTCCTCCATCATTACACTCTGGGAAGCAGTGCTCTGAACATATACACCTGCTGTTCTACTCACACTCTGCTACTCCTCCTACTGAAGATGATGGCAGATATACTTATATGTGTTTAACCTAAATATAAATTAAGTGTTAATGATGCTACTGCCCTTCAAAACCGCTGGCAACAGAAAGTATAAATGTTGAGACACCTGTAAATTTCCTGATGGAGTGTGATGACACCTGTAAATGTCATGAAGGAGTGTGGTGACACTAGAGTGGCCTCCTGGTGGCACCAACTACTTTACTTCCTTCTCTTGTGGTGCATGTGAGAAAACGCGTGGTGATCATGGCACGTGTAGAAGACTGGTTCTAACAAACCTGAAACAACATTTGAGAACCCTTATAGCAGATCTACTGGGCTGAAAGCAGAGTAATTCCTGATTCTTATTCATAGTCCCAATCTGAGGTCAGATCCATATTTTTGTATTGCAGAAAAATAATGGAATTTCTGACTGATCTTTATTCAAAAGGCTCATATAGTTATTTGACTCATGTGTGAATTTAACCCAGAGGCCACTACCTTTCCAGGCATTTGACCTCAAAGGAAGCTTAGTGATTGGTCTGTTAGTTGTCTATTTGGTATGATCCACCTCTGAAAATGAGTCCAGATATCTGATTATAAAATACAGGGATATAGTTATGGCTATAATCAGTCTTATCCTAAAGATTCAGCTACATAAATGTTGTGAGAATAGATGAGATGAAGAGTTTTCCTACATCAATAACATGTTGTAGCAGTAGGGTAAAACTGACATAACAGAGTGACCTTCAAAATCAGTAGGTTCTGTTCAGTGGTCTTACCATGATTGAAGGACCTGCACCATAACTGTGTAACTGTGTTTTAGTTAAAGAAACCTGGAAGTAACCAGAAAGCAGAGAAGAATTTCTGAAATGTAAGTCTTTCTCAGTAAATAGCAGATATGTACCTCCTAATATTTTTTGATTATTATATTTACCTATAATATGTTTTAATCTACTATTATTGCTTACAATACTATTTAGAAGCAAATCAAAAGTAAATTGTAAACTGATGTTTACATCTGAGATTCCCTTTTTAAAATTTAGATGATATGGTTTTTGGTTTCCTGTCAGTTCACATTGAATCCCAACACAGAACGTAACCACATCTGTCTTCACCATAATCACCCCAGGGGGCCAGAGTGGTGATCAGTTGTAACACATCACACTGGTATCCTGATCATCCAGAGATATCTAATTATTGGTGTTGGGTGCAGGGCAGGTGTGTGGATGCTGGTACTGGGAAGTATATAGCAGTCACTTATAAAGGCATCTGCAGGAAGGGAGGAGCTGATGAGTATGTTTGGACACAATAATCACCCCTGGAAACTGAACTGCTCTCCCTACAAATGCTATTTTTGGCAAAATAACCTGAAGACTACAATTCCCATAGTGCCCAGCTTTAGAATTGGACTGTATGTAGATTATAGGTATTACACATCACTAAGTTTGTGTGCAGTTTCGGGGGGGCAGGGTGGTATTTCAGTGAACCATGCAGACAGTGTTCCAGCAGCTTTTGAGATCATCTGTGTTTCGGTTGCTGGTGTTTCATTTTGAACGAGCGTTATTCTGTGCTTTGACCATATTGCTAGTTTGTTTTGATTATGGGTTTAGATAGCCCTTTGTGTAGCTCCACTTGAGTATTCAGTGAATACAGCAATGTGTTCACTATTGTACTTCACACCAGGGGTAGGGGTTATTTGTTTCCACAAGAATGCCAAATATCTTAAGCTATGTTATTTCACACTGACTGACAGCAGTAGTTGATGGTCTCACTTATTATAGCTTTACGGTTATATTATTGTATAGTCATCAACATTCATTGAATTATCATAGTCATTATAAGATTTCCCACACAAACACTACCTCCCCGTGAGTCCCTGTTCATCATGAAACTACTCAGTGCTCATTAATTCAACTACACTAGTTTCCTGCTTCTGCTCAATCTGTCCTGTCACCTTCCTCAACACCCCACTACTCTGCCTGGCTGTGACCAATAACTTCTCCACTACTCTGCCTGACGCTGACCAATCACCACTACTCTTTCTATTTCCTGCTGTAGTTGAAGTTGCAGCAATTGTGTGTATTATTTTTGCACATTTGGAGACATCTGCCACTTGTGCTTTTGTTTCTCCATTGCACATTCATTCACAGATTTTTGGCTCTGAGTCACACCACCTGACATGAGAAACAGAGATCTGAAGGGCAAGTGTAATGTGCAGCCTGAGTGCCGAAGGGCGTAGAGCAGGACGTGCAGACTCCCTCAACTTTGTGAGACACTTAATAACATTTAACAGGGCACTGACACAGAATAAAGCAATGAACATAAACACGTCTGAACAGTATTACACAAAACGAACGTTTAACACAGAGATATGAGTGGTCCAGCCTAATGTCAGCATAGAAAATGAACCAGAAACATTTTCCCTGCTTTATGGACAGTCTTTAGCCGTACAACATGACCAGTGGGAAGGGGAGCGTACCATGACAGAAATGGGTTGGAGATAGCATTAAGAATAATATTTTAACAAAGTACATTGGATGAAGCATTAAGAATTATATTTTCATGGGCAAAAGTCATTCACTAAAGTCTTCAACAGACATGATTGATGTCTCATCTTTTATGATATCAAATCTTATGTAAATTACTGAATTTAATGTTGTATGGATGCTATGCAAGATTCACAAATAAGACTAAACTATAGGACGAAAGTTAATCTGTCAACAGTTAAACAGTTAATCTGTGTTGTTTAGTAAATTAAGCAAATGTGGACGTGGAAAAAAGTTAGGAAATACAGGATCAATACAATAATCTGATAAAAGTTAATAAAACTCTTAAGATTATGTTGATTTGTTGTATCATAAAAACTGCATGTTATTCTAATTGATATCAATACATTGCTCAGTATGTAAAAGCACAAACTAATTCCAGCTATTTACTGAAAGTGGATAAATATGACCTTGGAACTTCGATTTGGGCATTTTTTTCCAGTAAATGTAAGATGCAGTTCTCAGAATTTTCTATTAATTTATAAATGTGTCTAATAACAAACCTGACATAACAGAGTGACCTTCAACATCAGTAGGTTCTGTTCAATGGTCTTACCATGATTAAAGGACCTGCCCGATAACTGTGTTTAACTATGTTTCCATAGTGAATGATCCTGAAACCAGAGAAGATTTTCTGAAGTGTAAATCTGTCTCTCTCTCTCTCTCTCTCTCTCTCACACACACACACACACACACACACACACACACACACACACACACACACAGAAACAATCTTTGAGTTTTAATTTTAGGATTATTCTGTTGACCAAAAGTTGACAGAAGAGGTTAAAACACATTTTAAAAGCTATATTGTTGTCTCTGTATATATTTTTTTCTTTTAATAATCAAATAATATATATTGTCATTTTATCAGATTCCTGTCATTTCACTCTGGATCCAAACAAAGTGCATGCAAACCTCTATATGTCTGAGGGAAACAGAGTGGTGACCTGCTGTATCAATACACAGTAAAAGCCTGATCATCCAAACAGATTTCTTTATTGGTATCCGGTGTTGGGCAGAGTGTGTGTGGATGCTGTTTCTGGGAGGTTGAGTGGCATGAAAATGGCAATAAAGGTGGGTCTATTGACGTGACATATTAAAACATCTGCAGAACGGATAAAAATGATTGTAAAATTGAACACCGTGATCACTCCTGAAAAGTGTAGTGCCCTCCCAAATGCTCTAAAGACTATGTTTGGCACAAAAACATGAGAACCATAATTCCCATGGTGCCCAGCTCTAGGAGGGTGTGTGGATCAGAGGGCAGGAATTCCGACACCATGCATCTCTGACACCATGAGGTTCCTGTACAGAGTTCAGACCACATTCACTGAGCCCCTCTACCCTGCGTGTGGGTTTAATTCAGGATCAACAACAAAACTGTTCACTCTGAACACATTGTGAGATTCCCAAAATGTTATTCAATTGGTATATGAACTTAAATGTAATTAATATCACCTATATTGATAATCAGTCTTTTAGAAGGAGGTCATACTGAATTCTAATTAATGCTTTTGAAAAAAAAATACTGTACTTAGCAATTTAAAGCAATTTATTATAATAATTTTCTCCAGTTTGTCCTTACAAACTAGATTTAACTTTTAATATAACCATTAACATTTTGTTCTCTTGCTTTACTAAAGAGAGTGTTCATTTTGGACTGAAATGTAAGTTTCTTTTTTTACTCCTCATTGACTCTACAGTAGAATTAGTTTAACTGCGCTGCTTCCCAAAGTAATCTGAGCATCTCAACTGTGACAGAACGCTCCTCCCCCATGAGTCACGTGCAGGGAGACGCACACGTGTCATTTGTAACCACGCCCCTTAGGGGTTTTGACTACAGAGTGTACTGTTGAGTTAGTTTGTAGGTTTTGAGAGAAGGAGGCTTTAGTGTTGCGTAAATCCCAAGTCATTTTGCTGCACACTCAGTGCTGATGAATGAACTCAAGTTCATTAGCTGCATGCACAAGTCACTGCTGTTACAAGTATTATATGTTTGTGTTTCTCTTCATAGAAGCTGGAGTCATTAACAAAGAGGTGCTCAGCATGTACAGTAGGTTCAGATTACACACTGTGTCCTTCTGGGCCCAGTACTCTCAGAGCACACGAGGACTAACAGTGTGAGGCAGACATGTGGCTGGGTTCAGTCTGTTTCCATCACCACATGCACATTAGGAGAGAAGAGATAAGGTTTTTCAGTGAGACTGTCTAGCCTTAACAGTCTAGTCACATTCACTATCAGTACTGTCCTAACACCACTCATCCTTATAACCCTTAACACTCGAGTCACATTCACTATCAATACTGTCCTAACACCACTCATCCTTATAACCCTTAACACTCGAGTCACATTCACTATCAGTACTGTCCTAACACCACTCATCCTTATAACCCTTAACACTCGAGTCACATTCACTATCAGTACTGTCCTAACACCACTCATCCTTATAACCCTTAACACTCGAGTCACATTCACTATCAATACTGTCCTAACACCACTCATCCTTATAACCCTTAACACTCGAGTCACATTCACTATCAGTACTGTCCTAACACCACTCATCCTTATAACCCTTAACACTCGAGTCACATTCACTATCAATACTGTCCTAACACCACTCATCCTTATAACCCTTAACAGTCTAGTCACATTCACTATCAGTACTGTCCTAACACCACTCATCCTTATAACCCTTAACACTCGAGTCACATTCACTATCAGTACTGTCCTAACACCACTCATCCTTATAACCCTTAACAGTCTAGTCACATTCACTATCAGTACTGTCCTAACACCACTCATCCTTATAACCCTTAACACTCAAGTCACATTCACTATCAATACTGTCCTAACACCACTCATCCTTATAACCCTTAACACTCGAGTCACATTCACTATCAGTACTGTCCTAACACCACTCATCCTTATAACCCTTAACACTCAAGTCACATTCACTATCAATACTGTCCTAACACCACTCATCCTTATAACCCTTAACACTCGAGTCACATTCACTATCAGTACTGTCCTAACACCACTCATCCTTATAACCCTTAACAGTCTAGTCACATTCACTATCAGTACTGTCCTAACACCACTCATCCTTATAACCCTTAACACTCGAGTCACATTCACTATCAGTACTGTCCTAACACCACTCATCCTTATAACCCTTAACACTCGAGTCACATTCACTATCAATACTGTCCTAACACCACTCATCCTTATAACCCTTAACACTCAAGTCACATTCACTATCAATACTGTCCTAACACCACTCATCCTTATAACCCTTAACACTCGAGTCACATTCACTATCAGTACTGTCCTAACACCACTCATCCTTATAACCCTTAACAGTCTAGTCACATTCACTATCAGTACTGTCCTAACACCACTCATCCTTATAACCCTTAACACTCGAGTCACATTCACTATCAGTACTGTCCTAACACCACTCATCCTTATAACCCTTAACACTCGAGTCACATTCACTATCAATACTGTCCTAACACCACTCATCCTTATAACCCTTAACACTCGAGTCACATTCACTATCAGTACTGTCCTAACTCTATTCAGTTTAACAGTTTAACATCTAATTGTTGAGGGGAAAAAAAGCCATATTTCCACACAATTTTAGATAAAGTGGGCCTGTAACTGATTAGCAAAGCCATCATAACAGATCAGTAAAAAAAAGGAAGATTAGGTATCATGTTGGCCTTGTTATGTGGGAAGTCTACAGCTGAGCCCTGGGTGTATTGCTTAGCTAGCTAGTCAAACTGAAATACCTTCCAATGCAGACTCAAATATATGGTTTTAATTTACTTCATGCCATTCTCGAGATCAAAAGCAAGTAGTACATATTTTAATTATATTTTAATCTAATTTTACATTCACTATTTCAGAGGAGAAACAGAATAAAATATTAACAAACGTATGATCACATCTTCATTTAGTTCATCTTTGTCTATAAAACAAAGTGCACAGCCAATATGTGAACAATCCCTTCATGAATAAGGAACCAACTTCAGATACCGGATAAGAAGCTGCGAATAAGTAACCAAATGAATCTTAAACAGCAAAATAACAACCAAACGAATTAAAAGATGCAAATAAATAACTAACTTTAGCATCGCTTTACATTTCATCAAGACAATTCAGAAGTTAGCTATACTGATACTGTATTATGTCATTATAGACAATACCTCACACATGACCCTTTACTGATACTGTATTGTTATCATACTTTGTATACTTGTTGTTATTATTAAATTATAACATTTTGATGTTCTGTTATTATGTTAAAATTATGAAATTGAAGTTATTACAGAACAATGTGACATGTAATGACATGTAATTCATTTTTAAATGTGATTAGCTTAATTAAATTATTAAATGAATACTGTACCTTCTGATGGCCACTTTCATGTTAAAAATTATTCAGTTGTTTAAATGCAGCTGATGAGTTCACACTGGATCCAAACACAGCACAGAACAACATCTATCTGCCCAAGGAGAACAGAGTGGCAACCTGCAATGAAACAGTTCAGTCCTATCCTGATCACCCAGAAAGATTTGATAATTAGTTTCATGTTTTGTGCAGAGAGAGTGTGTGTGGATGCTGTTACTGGGAGGTTTAGTGGAGTGGGAAAAGTTGGATTGCATTGACATATAAAGGCATCTGCAGGAAGGGCAGGGGAAGAGAGTGTATGCTTGGAGGCAATGATCACTCCTGGAACTTATACAGCAGTCCTTCCAAATGCTATTTCTGGGACAAAAACATAACAACTACAAATCCCATAGTGCCTAGCTCTAGAATAGGAGTGTATGTGGATCAGAGGGCAGGAATTCTGTCCTTCTACAGCATCTCTGACACCATGAGGCTGAAAAGTGTACTGCTCTCCCAAATGCTCTAAAGACTATGTTTGGCAGAAAAACATGAGAACTATAACTCCCATGGTGCCCAGCTCTAGGAGGGTGTGTGGATCAGAGGGCAGGAATTCTGACACCATGCATCTCTGACACCTGCACAGAGTTCAGACCACATTCAGCCCCTCTCCCCTGGGTTTGGGTTTGCAACAAGATCAACAATAAAACTGTCCACTCAGAAGTAATTGTGAGATTTCCCAAAATGTTATTCAATTATTATTTAAAATTCTGGTGTATTATTACAGTTTAAATTAGGAACATGCACAATTTCTGGTGCATTATTTCAGCCAGAGAGATCTCTGAACTATGAGGAGACAATAATGATATAATTATGCTTTTGATAAGAGTTACTGTGCACAGCAATTTAAAACTTATTTAAATCATTTTCTCTAGTTAGTACATACAAGCTGGAATTAATTGTATTGTAACCATTAGTATTGTGTAATATTGCTTTTAGTCCAAAGCTGTTACTCCATCCCCTTGCACCTCCGTCTCTGCCCATCACTATCACCCTCCAAAAAGCATTGAAAACTTTTTTCTTTCAGACTGCCTTTACTGATCTGTAAATCCAATTTTTTCTGTTGGCTCACTGCTTTGTCATTTTATAGTTGTCTTAATCTCTCATTTTATTTTCATTTATCTACTGTGTTGTCATTTTGTTATTCTTGTGTTTTACCTTGTTATTCTTTCGTATAATTCTTGTCATATTTTCATTTGCTATTGTAAAGTGTCCTTGAGCATCCTGAAATAAAATGTATTATGATTATTATTATAACCAGAATGAATCCTTTGTGGTTTGAGTGGGGAAGAGCCCGCCCCCCTGTGGTGAAGTTAAGTATTGTGTATGATACCTGCTCTGCTCTAGAAGGTTGGACAACCCTTGCTGAAGGTTTGAGGTGCAGTGTAGGAGTGATGGAAAACAGGCTGTAGGAGGGGAGGGATGTAGACAGAACTGGAGTGAAGAGTGGGAAAACGCATGTTAGAAATGAGTTGGACACAGGAGTTTCAGCCATATAGTGCTTTTTACAATAGCCATTGTCACAAAGCAAATTAACATATGTCCGAGTCAAAGCTCCCAAGCCAAGAAACCTTAAGAGGAATCGAGACTCAAACCTCCACTGGTGAACACTAGTGAAGGAACCTGCTATGGCCCTCCCCCCTCCACCATAGACACCCACATCGCCCTTGGCAGACATCTCATCCCACTCCTACACTCATCAAACTCAGACTATATCCTCTAGGACTTATATTTTGTCATTACTTATTTTTCTTTTTATTGTTTATATTGTTGCTATTGTGGTGTCCTTCGTTGACCAGAGGAGGAAGCCCAGTCTGACACCAGCTCAGATCATTCTCTCATTTCATTGGAACTACATATCAACCACAATAATTTTTTTTAAATACTACTTATTGTAAAGCATTTGTAAAAGGTGCTGTATTAATTATTATTACTACAACACTGTGGTAGTGTTCAGACTAACACGCTATTTAAATCACTATGGTAGTAGTGAAAAGACTGGTCGCAGGATGGTATGTGGAATGACTAATCACTGGGCTGGGCTGGTAGAGAAGGTGAAACTTTGTGTGAACACATATATATACAAACACTGAATAACTTCAGGAGTGGCTAATTCCAAAATAACAAACAAAACCTAGACTACCAAAAGAAACACCACAACTAACCACACTTCACAGGACAAAAATAAAATATAACCCTACACTAACTCCCAAACCCAAACAAACAGGCACCACTCCCTACAATCAGTAACTACACATATAAACATACACAAGAACACAATCATAAACAAAACACAGGGAACGCTCACATACCCACAAGACAAGGTAAGCACAGCCAAGATCACAAACTCACAAATCATACACCGTTATGCCAGTTGAAGTATGAGCTTGGGCAAGCTGCCGTTTTCTTCCAGCAGGGTCCTTATATAGGCCACAGCAATCACTCAAGGAAGGGCGGGGCCAGAAACGAAATACACAGACAGTCCCAAATACCGAACTGGACGAATGAGCGTACTGCAGCAGTCCAGGAGCCTAACAGACTAACATACTGTTTAAATCGCTATGGTAATGTTCAGACTAACACACTGTTTAAATCGCTATGTTAGTGTTCAGACTAAAACACTGTTTAAATCACTGTGGTAGTGTTCAGACTATAATACTGTTTATATCACTATGATAGTGTTCAGACTAACACTGTTTAAATCACTATGGTAATGTCACAGACTGCTCCCAGTCCTACTGGTCACATGGTACAGCCTGCCACGTGAGGTAGGAGTTTGTCTTTTCGTTAGTGACAACACCCATGTTTGCGAGTACAGGGTTGGCTGTCTTGTGTTCATGTTCACTGTAGTGTTGTGGCACATGTTATGTTTGTAACATGTTGTCTGTGTTCCCTTACCTGGTATTCTGTGAGTGCTGATATGTTCATCCTTAATGTGTATATAATAAACGTCTGTCTATATCAAGAGAGCCCATGTGTCCTGCTCCTCGCCCTGGGGCACTCAGGCCTTTACAGGTAATGTTCAGATTACCACACTGTTTAACTTACTATAGTAATGTTCAGACTGACACACTGTTTAAATCACTATGATAGTGTTCAGACTAACACACTGTTTAAATTCTCCATCTTTATTCTCCATAATAAACAAACAAAAGAGCATTGAGCTGATAAAATCAAACAGAAATAAAGCAGCGCTGCCAGTAGAACCCGAGACGTAGCGACAGCAGAGCAGCAAGCAAAGCGGATACTTCTCAGTATACAAGGGAACAATGTGCACTACTGGACGAGTGTTCATGTGGGCTTAATTAAAAGGGAGAAAACAAGGAGGCAAACAATGTATAGGAGCAGGGAAGGTGTGAGATGTTTGTGTCTGTGTCTGTGAGATATGTTAGACACACCTATTTTACCCACGGCTCTCACACACGGAACCAGGAAGTTGTTCTTTAGTTCAGGGAAAACAAAACATCATTCAGTTCTGCATGTGCTGGTGTTTCTCGTGTGTGGGTCTATTTGGGTAAAATGTCAGGCCAACATGTCAGGAACTCAGGAGCAGTTCATCTGTCCAGTCTGCCTGGATCTACTGAAGAATATGTATGTTCTGTTTAATGGTCTTACCATAATTAAATGAAATGCACCATAATTGTGTTTAACTACGTTTAACTGTGTTTTCAGAGTGAAGGAACCAGAAATCAGCTGGTTGAGCTCGTTTAATATGATTTTTTTTTTTTTTGTGCACAGACGACCAGGAATGATGACCGTGTCTTTGTTTGAACTGCTTTAAGGGACTCTGTGTTTGTGCCGGTGTGTTATTACTGTATCTGTGCAGTAAAATGGCAGATGTCAGTATATCAGTGGTTCTTGATCAGTTCATCTGTCCAGTCTGTCTGGTTTTACTGAAAAATCCAGTAACCACTGTTTGTGGACACAGTTACTATAAAGTGTGTATTAATGACATTTACATTTTTGGCATTTAGCAGATGCTCTTATGCAGACCGACGTACAAAAGTGCTTTGTCATTTACTCAAAGAATGTATCCTATCCAGTACAATAGGTTAGAGTACAAGATTCCATTGAACTAGAATGCTGTTGAAACATTTCTGGCCTGCATGGCAGTCCATGTCTGTATTGCTCTGGTGAGCTACTCTGAAGTAAAAACCCTATATCAGGCAGCTATAATTGCAATAACAAACAATATCAAACTATATATGCTAGAGTTTCAGTTACCCATCAGGTGCAGGATCAATGGTCATTCTAAATATTCCACAAATAGATACGTCTTCATCTGTGATTGAAGACTGCAAGGGACTGCTGTCCAGACAGCCAGTGGAAGTTTGTTCCACAATCTGGGAGCCAGGACAGAGAATAATCTTCCATGAGACTTGAAGCATGGTATTTCAAGCAGAGCCATACTTGAGGTACGAAGTACTCGAGGTGCAGATCGGGCTTTGACCATTATCATCATGTATCACCATTTTTGGCTTTGTAGACAAGCATCAGTGTTTTAAATCTGATGTGAGCAGCTACTGGAAGCCAATGAAGGGAACACAGCAGTGGAGTGACAAGTATGAACTTCAGAAGACTGAAGACCAGTCATGCCACTGCATTCTGGAGAATCTGTAGAGGTCTGATGGCTCTTATCTTGTCCATGTTAACTGATAGGACTGTCCCTCCAGATAAGACTGGAACCATTTCCATGCAGAGCCAGTCACTCCGAGGGTGGAGAGAACAGAGGAAGATGTTGTTTATTGTGTCAAAGGCTAATGAAAGGTCCTGAAAAATCAAGACAAATGAGAGTTTGGCAACACTGGCAGCATGAAGTTTCTTTGTCACTGCTTTGTCACTGAGAGTTGTTTCTGGTGAATGTGCCAGAATGAGAAAAGAGATAATCAATAGTAAATTGCTTGTTCAAGAAAAGAGAGAAGCAATACAAGTTGCTTATGTTGGAGCTGTCAAGTGTTCAGTTGGTACATGTCCAAAGGATAAGGAGTTGTTGATGGGATCCAGTGGACATGCAATCAGACTGCTGGAAGTCAGGAGTTGAAAGATTTTTTTCTGAAGAAAGAAGAGAAAAAGAAGCAAGAGAGTTGGATGTAGGGGTATGAACACTGATTGGAAGAGTGGGAACAATGGAAAAGGACTGTTGGATTTCTGCAGCCTTCTCCTCAAAGAAGGTGATGAAATCCTCAGGAGTAAGAGGGATGAGCAAGGAGGAGGAAGGTTAAGGAGAGAAGAAAAAACACTGAAGAGCTTTCGTGAATCAGATGCTGATTAAAATTTTCCTCTGTAGTAGGATGACTTTACAAATGTTACTTCCAGTGAGTATTTGGAAAGGAAAGACTGGTATGAGTTGATGTCTGAAACTAGGTGTGTTGGCTGGGGCAAGGTTTTACGAGTCCAGAAGGGATCGCCTATTGCATGCCTATTGCAGGTCTTACAAGGATGCGTGCGAGCTCTAGAGTGGCGTGCACCCTTCACAGACAGAGTTGCAGGTGAGACTTCCACCTGCATGCAGGAGTCTACAGTTCGCTTCAACTCTACATCAGAATCAGAGTCCAGGGAAGCTCCTCCATGTCTAAATGTGAAGCAACCTGTGAAATCTGACTAGACACTCAATATGGAAGTCAGTATGGGAATTTTCCTGGCCCCTACATCCCTGCTTGGTCAAAAACAGAAACAAAACCAAGAACTCAAAATGAAACAAACGAAAATTACAAAACACTATGAACAAGAGATCTACAGTAAGAATTCAGAAACCACATGAAATTTAAAATGACATTCCAACAACAATGACCAGCACAAAGATTAGAATGAGATATAAATACACAGGGACGTGAAGGAGAAATAAGACGTGTGAAATTAAACAAACAAGAAATACCTGAAGTCAATACAAGGCAAGGAAAAAACCTGAAAAGACAGGTGGAGAAAAGGGCAAAATCACTATCACATGGTGACATTGCCATAGTAACAGGACAACAACAGAAATTAAAACAAATATGGCACTTGGCACCATGGGAATTATGATGCATGTGTCTGGAAAGAATTGACAGAGCAGTTACTGATGACTTGTTTTAAGCGTGTGGACGTTTTAAGGAGAATTTTTCATCATTGCAGTTACTTTTCTCTCTTTGTGATTGTGTAGATTTTTAAAATCTTTTGTTTCTCTGTCTGTGTAGAGTTTCCAGTGTCTCTCAGCCATTACTGAATCTGCAGATGTACCCCTCACCACTGTCAGTCCTCCCCTCTATTTTGAGGATATAACAAAGTCTGTGTATCAGCTGAGGAACAAAGAATTCTGTTACCAGGAGTTCATAAAGACATCCAAAAGAGGTAGTTGACAAAGATAACATTGGAGAAAATTAAACTGCGCCATGTGACTGTTATTAATTTGTTCATTTTAAACATATTTTATGTTCCAAATTGTAACATTGCAACTGTGTAGTATTGTAATTGTAATAAAAAAAACTTTTTAAGTTAGTCTACAAAATTTAGAAGATGCTCTTGTCCAGAGAAAATTACAGAAGGACTTTATTTTCTTAACTTAATCCTATGCTAGTACAAAGTTTAAGAATACCATCAATTACAGATAAGTTATCAGTTACAAATTATTTAAGTGCTTGTTAAGGGATGGCCCTTCTCCCCCAAATTTGAAGACAGTGATTAAAAAAAGATTGTGCTATTCTGTTACTCAATCCAATGTAACAGTAACTGACACGGTCCAAAGACGTCACAAGATTCTCACACAATCAGCTTCTCATAGGAAACCCTGTCAAATGTGAAGACCAGCACTGTACAAAGCTGACCCTGCACAAAAGAACTTCATGTTGTGACAGTGGTGGCACAGAGGGAACGAGAGGTGAAGGAGCTGAAAACAGTCATTTGCTAAGCCTAGAGGTGTAACGAAGTGCATTGCTCTTAGGCCCACTAATGTGCAGCGCTGACTTCAGGAACCTGTGGACTTAAATAAGAGGGAAAATAAGGATCAGGTGATTAGGCTTTATAGGCAGGTGACTGGGACTGTGGCAGGTGTGGGCGTGTCCCTCCTGATGGATGACTGGCCCACGGTGACATCTGTAATCTAGCTACATCTTAGATAGCCGGTAATTTGGCTCGTAGTAAACCTACTATTAGTTTACACACATTTTCCAGTGGTGTAGACAGGGGCCTGATGTTTTGGTTTCTGGGTTGTCAGAACGAGGGTGTGTGGAATCTGGAGACTTGTGGATGAGGGTGGGTATTACAAATTTAAGAGAGGGCATTAGTAAATGCATAGAGGATAACTTGAATATAAATAAATTAGGTTTTGGGTTGAGGTTAAGGTTATGGTTATGCTTAGGTTTTGGGTGGAGGTTAAGGTTAGTTGCTTTGGTTTGAGAGCCAATTGGTGGTGTATAACCCACTGTTCCATGTGTGAGTAAACTTGACTCTGATTCATTTGTGACAATGTTATAGATACTCTGATGAGAGTTTATTAATTAACTATAAAGCACCATTCAAAATAGTTGCACATTTTTCACTATAGCTGCAACAGAATATTCTTAAAATGAAGAAACTGTTTTTCATTCCAGGACTAACCACTGCATGGCGCAAATGCTACAGACTGGCTGCAGTGTGTCTGGAGCTGTTGTGTGTCCTACTGCTGGCAGCAATTATAGTAATATCGATCAGATTAATTGTAGAGAGAGACCAGTTATACACCAGTTACAGCGACCTCACTACTCAGAGAGACCAGTTACAGAAGCTGGCCGATTTAGGTGAGTAAAGACACCTACCCCAAGACTCTGTCCCCCAGTTACATGAATTACTTCTTGGTTATAGATGTGTACAAATAAAATCTTATTTCTGATTTTAGATGTTGTTCATTATCAGAGGTCGGTAGAGTAGCCAAAAGCTGTACTCACCTAAATGTACTGTTACTATAAAATAATAATTACTCCAGTAGAAGTAAAAGTAGTCATTAAATTATCACCCAAGTAAAACTACAAAAAAATATCTGTTAAACTACTGAGGTAGTTACTTCACTGGAACTCATTTAACAAGATTCAGGCCTCAGGAACATCCCTCTTGTTATGTTTGTCCCTTCCTGGCATTGCAGTTCCCACAGCAACACCATTATGTATATTTACTTCCTGACTAGTCAGTATACCAAGCTGTGTTTGCTTGCCTCTTTTGCTCCAATGTGAGTCAGACTCTGCTTGTATTTTTTGGCCTTGCCTACCACCTTGGCCTTCTGTACCTCTGCTGTTTTTTCTCTGTGTACAACCCAGTTTTGTAATGAGGCTCAAACCCAGTCAGACAGGTGGCGATACCAACAGTCTGCTGGGTGAGCGCTACCACGCTTTAATGGTGGTGGGCCCATGTGCAGAACAGTAAGAAACAGGTAAAACAAGAGAAGTAAGAAAACAAACATGGGGAGTCACACCCCGGCTACTTTATTGCGAGGCAAACAAGCTCCTACTAGACTGCGGCAGCCATTAAGTGACCTGTGCCTATATCACACTCCAAAGGAACAGACGACGACGAAGCAGGTGGAAGAAAATAAACACCATGCTGAGCACAGAAAAAAAGGGAAAACAAAGGATGCCACAGGAAGAATGGCAGCCAGATACACTGGGGAAAACCAAACTAAAACTTCCCAAACAAAACCAGAAAACAGGGAGGAGCTTTAGTGACTAAGAGAAGCTGAGAGAGAGAGAGAGAGAGAGAGAGAGAGAGAGAGAGAGAGAGGGAGAGAGAGAGAGAGAGAGAGAGAGAGAGAGAGAGAGAGAGAGAGAGAGAGAGAGAGAAGACTAGAGAAGGGAGGGGACGTGTAAAAACACAGACACCCTCGCAGATCAGAAGAGAGCTGTAGCACAAGGGCTCACAAACCTCAATACCCACAGTTACCAGCTAGGAGCTTGTAACACTTTAACAAAGCCCCAACACTGAGTGACTGGGTCCCTGGGCGTATATAGACCTAGCACAGCTGTTAGGCATCAAGCCTGATTGGTTGTGTGCCTGACTTGAGGCCTCCCCCTGGTAGCCGGTGACCTGGCGCCAACTCTTACAGGTTTTTGACTGCAGTTTTGGCTTTGGACTTTGACTTCAGCTCCTTTTTCTTTCATTTTGATTAAAGCTCATAACCTATACTTGGACTCATCTCACCTCTCTGAGCCTCATATGTTTCACCCCACAGCACCACCCATGTAAACATGTTCCCACCGAAGGTGCACATATATAAAAATTACATTTTTACACAAACGTAAAAATGTACACAAACGCTTCACCAATATAACATCAACCCATGTACATACTGATAAAATAAACATTAATTTTTACAAACAATTTTGTGTGAATTCACCTAGGCAGATGTATTCTTTTTTTCTATACTAACTCTGTTACACCTTATACTGAGCAAATACAATAAAACTGAATCTATCTATGAAAACAATCAAAGAAAAATATAAACACACATTATTTTTATTAAGTGATGCAAGCTAACTAGCTAATAGATTGCAGTTTTTCAGTGGTGTAAACACACTAGTACAAACCTAAATAAAAATTGGCTGTAAACAGTGGCTGTGTGCTATGAAAGTCACGGTGTCACTGCTATGGTGCTCCATTTTATTTAAATTTGTATAGTCAGCATGTTGCTTATTATATTGTATCTGCTTCAAAAAGGACTGAATGGGGTCTCATTAAATGGGGTGGTTTACTGTGTGTAATACGTCTAAATAAATGGGAGCGGTTCACTGTGTAATACGGCTAAATAAACAGGGGTGGGTCACTGTCTAATATATCTAAACACACTGGCCACATAATCTGAATGTTTGAAATTAAAGATGATGTCGATGACAAAAATATGAATAATAAAAGCATTTGAATAATTGATACATTAGAAAAAGTCCTAAATGAGGAATTTGTTTCTAGTTCCAGGAATAATCAGTGCAGGGATTCGATGCTACAGACTGGCTGCAGTGTGTCTGGCCTTGTTGTGTGTTCTCTTACTGGCTGCCATCACAGTACTGTGGCTCAGGTTCAATGCAGAGAGAGACCAGTAACACAACAGTTACAGCAGTCTTACTGCAGAGAGAGACCAGTTACAAAAGCTGCATGAATTAGGTAAGTAAATACACCTGTCCCATGACTGTGGGTCCCCCCTTGTTCCATATGTAGTGAATTACTATGGGGGCGGGGTTTACCTGTACACCTCTCGGTTTTATATCTAATTTCTTGTATCAGATCTGCTATAGGCATAATAATTTCTGTTTCACATTCAGGGTCCTGATCAAGAATTTGATATGTCTGTTGATATCACTATATTGACCCTTCCAAATTCTTAATGAGTCACATTCAGGGAATTGGTAAAAGTGGAAATAATATGAAATAATGCTAGACATGGCCATACATATTATATGTATAAATGTAAATAAAAATACGGTTGGCAAATGTACATTTGATTAATTTGAGAATTCCAGCCGAAAAATTGGAGCCATGACAACAGTTTTCTCCCCATTGTGGTTTTCAAAACTTCACAACTGAATCACATAAATGTGTCTCATGCAGCAGCACCTTCTCTGCATTACATTTACTTCCCTTTTCCCCATGCACAGCATGGACCAATCACCACTACTCTGCCCAACAATGACCAATCACCACTACTCTGCCCAACAATGACCAATCACCACTACTCTGCCCAACAATGACCAATCACCTCTACTCTGCCCGACAGTGACCAATCACCTCTACTCTGCCTGACAGTGACCAATCACCTCTACTCTGCCTGACAGTGACCAATCACCTCTACTTTGCCTGACAGTGACCAATCACCTCTACTCTTTCTATTTCATGCAGTAATTGAAGCTGCAGCAATTGTGTATGTTATTTTTGCACATTTGGAGACATCTGCCATTAGTGTGTCCCACTGCACATTCATTCACAGATTTCTGGCTCTGAGACATACCACCTGACATGAGAAACAGAGACTTGAGGGAGGAGGCCTAGTAAGAAATATGATTGGGCCAGCCTAATGCAAGCATAGAAAATGAACCAGTGGGCTCACTTTCCCTGCTTTATGGGGCAGTCTTTAGCCATTTTATTAAAATTAAAAACTATAAATTAAATTGTATAGTTATATATATACAGCCCAAAGGTGTGTGGGCCCACTAGAAGAATGCCAGGTATGCCAGGTCCTGCGTATACCAAACCTGAAACTGTAATGGCCTGTGTGCCGCAGGGGGAGGAGCAGGACGTTCAGACTCCCTCGACGTAGACAGACATTTATTGACATACATAAAGACAATGGCACTCCCATGTAACGTAAACAGTGAAAGTCAGTTGTATTATTCTGGTGTATTATTACAGTTTAAATTAGGAACATGCATAATGCATAATCTGGTGCATTATTTCAGCCAGAGAGATCTCTGAACTATGAGAAGGCAATAATGATATAATTATGCTTTTGATAAGAGTTACTGTGCACAGCAATTTAAATCATTTTCTATAGTTAGTACATACAAGCTGGAATTAATTGTATTGTAACCATTAGTATTGTGTAATATTGCTTTTAGTCCAAAGCTGTTACTCATTGAAAACTTTTCTCTTTCAGACTGCCTTTACTGATCTGTAAATCCTGTTTATTTCTGTTGGCTCACTGCTTTGGTATTTTATCATAGTTGTCACTTATTACTGTAGCTTTCATCATGTCTTAATCTCTATTTTATTTTCATTTATCTGCTGCATTGCCATTTTATTATCCTTGTGTTTTACCCTGTTATTCTTTCTAATCATGTTTTTATTTGCTATCATAAAGCATCCTTGAGTATCCTGAAAGACACTTAAATAAAATGTATTATTATGATTATTATTATAACTAGAATGAATCATTTGTGGTTTGAGTGGGGAAGGTTTGAGGTGCAGTGTAGGAGTGATGGAGAGCAGGCTGTAGGAGGGGAGGGATGTAGACAGAACTGGAGTGAAGAGTGGGGAAACATGCATGTTAGAAATGAGCTGGACACAGGAGTTTCAGCCATGCTCTCTCTCCCTTATTGTTTAATCAAAGTCATGTATTTATATAGTTCTTTGTTGATGTTTTGTTGTTTTGTTTTGTTTTGTATGTGTGTGTGGGGGGGGGGGGGGAGAGAGTGGTAGCTCAGTAGTTAAGGTACTTGGCTTGTGATGGGATGGTTGCTGGTTCAAGCTCCAGCACTACCAGGTTGCCACTGTTTTTGAACCCTGAGCAAGACCCTTAAGCCTCAATTGTTCAAGTTGTATTCAGTCAGAATTGTAAGTTGCTTTGGATAAAAGGTATCAGCTAAATGCTTTAAATGTTTTGCCTTAGATTCTGTTACATTCAAGGCTTCTTGTCTGAACCTAGTTGCTTGCTTGCTGTTATCCATGACATAACGTCAGTCAACCATGCTGAGAGATGCCTGGAAACCTGAGTGTCAGAAGGTGGGAAGGAAAGAATTTGGTGTCTTTGGCATAGCAATGGTAGGAGGAGCCATGAAAAGATATTACATCACCCAAAGAATGAGTATACAAAGAGAAGAGGTCCTAACATTGAGCCCTGGAGGGCACCGGTAGAGAGTCTATATGGACTGGACATGTATCTGTGCTACCTGATTGGTCTGTCCCTCCAGATAGGACTATAACCTTTTCCAATCAGAGTCAGTCACACCAAGGCTGGAGAGAACAGAGAGGAGGAGGATGTTGTCAAAGGCTGCTGAAAGGTCCTAAAGAATCAAAACAGATGATAGTTTGGTAGCATGAAGTTTCTCTGTCACTGATATGAGAGCTGTTCCTGGTGAATATACTGGTTTGTAGCCAGACTGAGGAAAAGAGATAATTGATTGTAAATGGTTTGGTCAAGAACCTTTGAGCTGAAAGAGAGAGGTGATACCAGTCTGTAATTGCCTATGTTGGAGCTGTCAATTGTGGCATTCTTTAAGATTGGTACTATACTGGTGGTTTTGAATACAGTTGGTATATGTCCAGGGGATAAGGAGTTGTTAATGATGAGAAAGATGAAAGGAAGCAGATCTCCTGAGATTGTGTGAAACAGAATGTAAGGAATGGGATCCAGCAGCCATGTAGTTTGGTTACTGGAAGTCAGGAGTTGAAGTATTTTATCTGAGGAAAGAGAAGAAAATAAGCCAGAGTTGTAAGTAGGAAAATGATCACTGGTTGGAAAAGTGGGAACAGAGGAAAAGGACTGGCGGATTGCTGCAACCGTCTCCTCAAAGAAAGTCACAGGTGAGGTTTCCACCTGCATGCAGGAGTCCGCAGATCTCTCAGAAGCTCCTCTATGTCTATGTCTAGAAGAGAGGCAACTGAGCGGTGGGATCCCACATCCTACAGAGGGTTGCAGTATTCCTCCTGCCCGTTTCTGTGTGGTCTTAAAATCAACATTTTTTAATTCTCGTGGAACCAGCAAATTCTTACTAAACCTTCAATATTAAAGTCAGTGTGGGACTTTCATGGCCCCTACATCCCCCCTTAGCGCACACGTTCTCTAGTTACTCAACATGTCAAAGCATAGAGCTCATTTTTCTAGCTTTTAGTATTGTTTTCAAAATCATAACATCACAAAATACATGAATACAGCATAACTGTTATTACATAGCCTCTCTGACATTTTAAATGCTCCAGAATTAGAGGGTGAATGTGTTTTTTGTTACACTAAGGGACAAAATGCAACCTAACAAGTACAAATAGATTAGAGTGCAAATACCATTGAAATAAGATACTACTTGTTATAACCCTGTTAAAATGTCTAGATGTATGGGAAAGAGTGATGTGGTATGCAAGGGCAGATGGAAGAGAAAGACAATAAAAGCACATCTTGATAAGGCACTTGCTTGTGATTTATATATATATATATATATATATATATATATATATATATATATATATATATATATATATATATACATACACATATACACACATACACACATACACACACACTATATTGCCAAAAGTATTCACTCACCCATCCAAATTGTAACGTGGGTTTGAATGCAGGTCAGATGAGTGATGACACCAACAGCCTAAAACCAAAGGAAAAACACCACATCTCTGCACTGACATGTGAACAGTAGCTACTTAACCAACACCATCTCTGCCTTTCAGTTGTTAGTCTTCACACTTTATATGCAGCAAATGCTCAACTGTCAGCTCATCTCTACAGCAAACACACATTTACAATGAACACTTGTTGTGCTGTTTCATGATTTATCCCTCCCAACTGGGTGTGGCAACCTTCCGATTACAAGTGAAGTACCTTAACCACTGAGCTACCACTGCCACGGTTATGTTTCTTTGTACTCAGTGCTTATGTGTTTCCTAGTCTGTGTTATAGCCTACTTAACCTGTGTGCTTTCATGTGTTTAGTTCTTGTCGCTGTTTGTGTTTAGTTACTTGTGTATTCTAGCCCTTGTCTCATTTGTAATGTATCTCCATGCTCTCCGTGTTGGCTCTATGACCCTGGACTGTAACAGAGACTCTGATTCTGGATTTGCCCTGAATAAATCTTGCTCTTCTCCGCACATGCATCCGCCTCCTTACCGCTCAATGTTACATGCTGTTACATTTATTACACCATTAATGTACTATTTCACTGTTTTATGTTTTATTGTGTTTATCTTTTAAAAAAAATTGTCCATACACATGCAGTCATCAATAATGTCATTGTTTTAATATGAGTCACTTGCCTTGAAGTGAACAGTCAAGGCACAAAGATGTTATATGAGTGACTATGAAACATGGGCCAATTGTCATTATGGGCCACTGTAGTCACTATGGACCACTGTAGTCACCGTGGAACACTGTAGTCACTATGGACCACTGTAGTCACCGTGGAACATTGTAGTCACTATGGACCACTGTAGTCACCGTGGAACACTGTAGTCACCATGGACCACTGTAGTCACCGTGGACCACTGTAGTCACTATGGACCACTGTAGTCACCGTGGAACATTGTAGTCACTATGGACCACTGTAGTCACCGTGGACCACTGTAGTCACCGTGGACCACTGTAGTCACCATGGACCACTGTAGTCACCGTGGAACACTGTAGTCACTATGGACCACTGTAGTCACCGTGGAACACTGTAGTCACCATGGACCACTGTAGTCACCGTGGACCACTGTAGTCACTATGGACCACTGTAGTCACCGTGGAACATGGGCCAAAAGCCCTTGTGCAGTAGTGTGTTTACAGAATATCTTAACCTGTAGGACTTGCCTACTATAAACCTACTAAAGGCCAGCAGGTACAATAGTGGACTTTTAAGGACAGAGTGTGAATGCAAACAAACCAATTAGACTACATTACAAGTGGTTTGTGCTGTTTTGATACAAGTGTTACACATAAGAAAATAACAATCTATCAACATTTTATGCACATCTATAAAATTAAACAATATCATTGACATACATACTACAAGCAACAGCCCCAGACGCACACAGGAAGTCTTACCACAAATCAAAGAGGAAGAGAAGCCTATCTTTTAGCACTAGCAGATGCCCAACTGTCAGCTCATCTCTACATGAAATACACATTTACAATGAACAATTGTTGTGCTGTTGTAATGGCCTGACTGCCGCAGGTCAAGGAGCAGCATGTGCAGACTCAATCGATGTATGCAGACGTTTATTAAACAAACACAAATGCAAATTACATGAGCACAGATACAAACATGGACAATGACGACAACTAAGCACAGTCCTACAGCAGTTTAAATACAGACAGACATAATGAGACTAAACCAGGTGCAGTTGTGTGCTAAACAACATAGGGGTGGTTACAAACGAGACAGACAATGAACTCCCACTGCACACAGTGAGCCGTACCATGTGACCAGTGGGACAGGGAGCGTTCCGTGACAGCTGTTACATTGATTCAGCCATTTCACAGATTTCTTTTCCATTTGGGTTGTTTTTAGACCCATTAGAACTATAATATTATGTTCACTCAAATTCAAAGTATTGCACATTTATAAAAAGTGGTCCTTACCCTTTATTTCTTAATTTTCCAGACTTGGTCAAGAGCAAGAGATATTATTATTATTATTGTAGAATGTTCCCACTATTTCA